>NC_091104.1:2557519-2740979 GCF_024713975.1 Paralichthys olivaceus
CTGTGTCCTGTCTGTGTATGGTGTGTATGCTGTGTGGGTGTGTCTTGCAGGTTGCTGATTGTTAGCCGGCTGGAGGTTCCTGTGCAGGGCTCCCTGATTGGCTTGCTGTTATAAACCCCCTGCCGTGGGCTGTCTTGCTCTCTCTCACTCATCCCTGAGATCTCCATCCTGCTGCATCTACTTTTGTTATGTTCTGCACCTGACAACATGCACCACACATACTACATAACACTCAAACACCCTCACATACTACTGACGCTCACTTTCACACTCCATCGCTCATTTCCGTTTATGTTAAATCAATAAAGCATATTGTAATTCGCTACATCACGCTGCCTTGTCTGTGTTGTTGCGGCCTCAGAGCCAGGCGTAACAAAGTTGGGGGCTCGTCCTGGATAAGTGCTGGGCGTTTAGTGGATTTTTTTTTTTGCCTTGTTGGTACGTATTTCGTCTTTGACGTTCTGAGTGAGCGCAGTAATTGGGTATTGTTGTCTGTGTAATTAGCGGCGCTTGTTGGATGTGATTGACTGATCTTGTGCGGCGTGTGACGTCGGGTTTATGGGGTTCCCTTTGTGGGGATTCCCTAGGTGAACGGTGACGTGTTTCTCCCTTTGTGTGTTGGCGCGCATGCGTTTGTGAGTTGTGAGCAGGTGTGTTTTTCCTGGAGCCGGTTTTTATTCATTCATGCGGAACGGACTTTGGCGGAAGCGGAGAAAGGTGAGTGTCGGACAAGGTGTGTGTGCAGTGTTCTGTCGGAGTTTTTCCTGGTAAGTTTAGCGGCGTCTCTCCTTTGGGATTCGTCGGCGGGGGTTGTTAGTGTTGGGGTACGGTGGTTGAGAGCTTCCCTTTCCCCTTTTCCCATAACCTGCTCGGGAGCACTGTCCGTGGTTTCGGGGTGGTGACCAGTTTACTGGTGGCTGCTTTCGAACCAGCGGGCTCTAGGTGCATAAATACCGGCCGCTACGCCTCATGAAGACTAGGGGGGAGTTAGGTAGTTAGTTTCTGGTTAGGCAGATAACTAGCGGGGGAACTCCGACTGAAAGCGCACAGGTGGGTCTGACATTTTACTTTTTCTGTTTTTCTCGCAAGTGATTGAGATGGATGTAATAGTGAAGGCGTTTTTGGAGGAGCCGTCTGAGCAGTGGTTGGATGAGTGTTCTAGGGAGCAGTTGCTTAAAATAGTGGACTATTATGAGGTCGATGTAGGGGACAGACGTGTTAAGGAGACCATTCGGTCCAATTTGAAGGTGCATTTGTGTAAAATGAAGGTTTTGGGCACCGTGAAAGAAGCTGGTGCTTCTGTGTGTGATGACTCGGTTGCGAGTCTTGGTGTTGGTCTTGGGTTGTCCTTCGAGCAGCAAAAGGAGTTGCTGGAGTTGCGTCTGAAGTTTGAGGCAGAGAAGGAGCTTTCTTTGGAGAGGATTAAGCAGGAGACTGAGTTGGCGAAACTGGAGCTGCAGAGGCAACAGCTGCAGGTGGCTCGTGAGGACAGAGCAGCGGCTGGTTTGTTACCTGGTGGTCCCTCTGTGTCTGGGGGAAATGCGGTACGTGCTGGTAATGATTTGAGTGATTTGAGGCTTGTGCCCAAATTTAATGAACGTGATCCAGAGACGTTTTTTCTAATGTTTGAGCGTCTGGGGGATGCACGGGGGTGGTCTGAGGCCACACGCGCATTGTTGTTGCAGTGTGTGATAACCGGCAGGGCCCAGGAGGCTTATTCGTCCTTGAGTAGCAGTGAGTGTGGGAATTACGCAACAGTAAAATCAGCTATTCTGAAGGCGTTTGAGCTTGTCCCTGAGGCTTATCGCCAGCGATTTAGGACTGGGAAGAGAGGTGAGAAGTCTCACATGGAGTTTGCACGTGACTTGTCCACTTATTTTGATCGCTGGTGTGTTGCTACAGATGTTGAGTCATATGATGGTCTGCGGGAGCTGGTTATTTTGGAGCAGTTCAAGAACTCGCTGTCGGAGCGCATTGCTACTTACATCAGTGAGCGCAAAGTTAAAACGACAGCTGAGGCCGCTGCATTGGCCGATGATTATGTGCTGACGCACGGGGGGGATGCTCCTGTGGCTCGCGGTGGCGGGCACAGGGACGCTTTCTCCGGTGGCAGTGCTGGGTCGGGGCGCCCTGTAAGACCAACAGACCAGCAGAGGGACGAACGTGGTGCACGTGAGTCTAATAAAGTTTGTAATTATTGTCACAAACGGGGCCATTGGAGGCGTGATTGTTATGCGTTAAAGTCCAGGTTGAAGCACACTGAGTCCAGTTTTACCCCCAAGCCAGCAATGTTTGTTGCGCCGGTCTTGGAGGATTTGACGGCAGGTACTGAGGCGGGGCCTCAGGTAGCCGGTGTGGGGCTCAAGTCTTTTAAGCCGTTTATCAGTGACGGTGTTGTTTCCCTGGTAGGTAGTGACAAGAAAGTGCGCGTAAAGATACTGCGGGATACGGCTGCTTTCGATTCTTTTATTTTGACGTCAGTCTTACCGTTTTCAGATGAGACTTACACCGGCTCATTTATCCCTGTGCTTGGGATGGATTGAAAGTTTTGCGCGTGCCTCAGCATAAAATGATGTTGTCTTGTGATCTTTTTCAGGGTGAAGTGGTGGTTGGTGTGCGCCCGGCTTTACCTCTGGATGGAATTGAAGTGATTCTGGGTAATGGCATATGCGGTAGCAAGGTTTGGGGGGATGTTCCCCCTCCTATTGTGGTTCCGGTTCCCCTCGTTAGCAGTGAACCTGATAAGAACGAGAGGGAGTTCCCTGATGTATTTACTGCATGCGCTGTGACGCGGGCAATGGCGCGCACGCAGGCGGATGGGAGTTCCGCAGAAGAAGTTGACAGTTCACTGCAGCATGATGTAAAATGTTCTGATTTACCTTGGTCTGTCTCTTACAGTGAGTTGGTGGAGCAGCAGCAAACGGATGTCTCCCTTAAGGCGTTGCGGGAGATGGTTTGCCCTGTTGGTGAGGTGGGAAATCACGCTCAGTGTTATTTTATTGATAATGGTGTGTTGGTGAGGAAATGGGTGCCTCAGTGGGAAAATTTTGTTGGGGATCCTGTTTACCAAGTTGTTGTTCCCACTAAGTTTCGCAGTTTGGTGTTGCAGATGTCCCACAACGAGAGTGGTCATTTGGGCGTCAGGAAGACGTACGACCGCATCCTGAGGTATTTCTTTGGCCCCGACTGAAAAGAGATGTGTCGGCCTACATTAAGTCGTGCCATACATGCCAATTTACCAGTAAACCTAATCAGACACTCAAGCCTGCTCCTTTGTTCCCAATACCAGCTGTGAGGCAGCCTTTTGAACACCTTGTTATTGATTGCGTGGGGCCCTTGCCCCCTTCGAGGTCAGGAGTTTGTTACTTGTTGACAGTGATGTGCCAGAGCACAAGGTACCCAGCTGCCTATCCACTGCGAACAATCACAACCAGGTCTGTGGTGCGTGCTTTGTCGCAGTTTATAGCTATCTTTGGTATTCCCAGGGTCATCCAGTCCGACCAGGGGTCTAACTTTTCATCGCATCTATTTTCGCAGGTCCTGAAGCAGTTGCGTGTTAAGCACAATCAGGCCTCTGCCTACCACGCACAAAGTCAAGGTGTTCTGGAGCGATTTCACCAGACCTTAAAGGCGATGTTGCGTGCGTATTGTGTTGAGATGAAGGGTGACTGGGAAGAGGGTTTACCGTGGCTGTTGTTGGCCGCGAGGGAAGTTGTGCAGGAGAGTATAGGGTTTAGTCCCAACGACCTTGTATTCGGCCATACTGTTCGGGGCCCTTTGGCCCTGTTGCGTGACAACTGGAAGGAGGCGGATCCTCCACGAAACCTTCTGGAGTATGTTTATGGTTTTAGATACAGGTTGTATAGGGCTCAGGAGGTGGCTAAGAGTAAGTTGGTGGGTGCACAGAGCAAAATGAAAAAACATTATGACCGTCGGGTTGAAGATCGTGTTTTTCTCCCAGGAGATCAGGTCCTTGTTCTGTTGCCCATTGTAACATCTCCCTTTCAGGCTAAATTTTCTGGCCCTTACTCTGTGGTTGAAAAACTGTCTGACGTGAACTATCTGATTGCTACTCCAGACCGTCGGTCTTCTACTCATCTGTGTCATGTGAATCTATTGAAACCATACTATTCTCGTGTGCAGGAGTCCGGTGTTCAGGGGGTCCAGTCATCGGATGTCCATCCTGCCTGTGTGTCTGTTTCTCCATCCCCTGTGATGGCAGAGCAGGGCGGGGACGGTGTACCAGGCCCTGATGACGCTGTATTATATGGCCGGCTCAAGAATTCTGAGACTCTGCAGAATTTGGATGGTTTGCTAGGCCATTTGGAGGTTTCCAGACGTGCACAGTTGGTTAGTTTGATTAGGCATTATACATGTTTGTTTAGTGACACACCTACCCGCACACACTTGATTGAACATGATATTGATGTAGGTGATTCTAAACCCATTAAACAGAAGTTCTACCGTCTTCATCCAGAGAAGCGAAAATTTCTTGATGCCGAGGTTAAGTTTATGTTGGAGAATGACATGGCGGAGCCGTCCTGCTCTTCTTGGGCCTCGCCTTGCTTGCTCGTTCCAAAGTCGGATAACACGCCCAGATTTTGTTCAGACTTTCGTAAAGTAAATAGTGTCACAAAACCTGATTGTTTTCCCCTCCCTCGTGTGGAGGATTGTGTCGACCAGGTTGGGTCAGCTAAATTTGTGAGCAAATTTGATTTGCTCAAGGGATATTGGCAGGTCCCACTGTCTGAGAGGGCAAGAGACATTGCAGCATTTATTACATCCACAGGCTTATATTCCTATTCAGTCATGCCTTTTGGTTTGCGTAATGCGCCGGCGACCTTCCAACGCCTGATGAACAGGGTTGTGGGAGATCTGGAAGGTTGTTCAGTGTATTTAGACGATGTTGTCATTTACTCAGATGATTGGGACGTCCATCTTGACCGCATTGGCGAGTTGTTTGACCGCTTGGCTCACGCACATTTAACTGTGAATCTGGCCAAATGTGACTTTGCGAAGGCCACGGTTACTTATCTTGGTCGTGTGGTGGGTCAGGGTAGAGTTTGTCCTGTGAGAGCAAAGGTGCAAGCTATTGATAACTATGTTCCTCCTACAACCAAGAAAGAACTGATGAGGTTTTTGGGGCTCGTTGGGTACTATCGTTGTTTTTGTAGGAATTTTTCAACTGTGGTTGCACCTCTTACTAACCTGTTGAAGGCTAAAGCTACGTTTGACTGGTCTTCTGAGTGTCAGTCTGCGTTTGAGAATGTGAAGGCCGTTATTTGTCATGCTCCGGTTTTGGCTGCTCCTTTGTGGGATAGGCCCTTTAAAGTTGAGGTAGATGCCAGTTATGTGGGGGCGGGAGCAGTGTTGCTGCAACCTGATGACTTGGGAGTGGATAAGCCTGTTTGTTTTTTTTCACGGAAGTTTAATAAGCATCAGTTAAATTATTCTGTTATTGAAAAGGAAACACTGGCTTTGGTTTTGGCTTTGCAGCATTTCAGTGTCTATGTTAGTTCTGGACCTGTTGTTGTTTTCACAGATCACAACCCCTTGACATTTCTGAGTTCACTGCAATGTCCGAACCAACGTTTAATTCGGTGGGCCCTGTTGTTGCAGTCATTTTGCCTTGAAATCCGCCATATCAAGGGCTGTGACAATGTGGTAGCTGACGCCTTGTCAAGGGCTCCATGTGATTAATCTGTTTGCTGTATATTCATATTGGTGTCTGTTTTATTTGTTTCAGGTATCGCCTGCTCCCTTGTCCTTTTCCCTTCTACCTCTTGGGTTGCCAGGGTTCCGTGTGGGACCCTGTCTTTATGGGGGGGGGTGTTACGGCCCCAGCCCATGTCTGTGTCCTGTCTGTGTATGGTGTGTATGCTGTGTGGGTGTGTCTTGCAGGTTGCTGATTGTTAGCCGGCTGGAGGTTCCTGTGCAGGGCTCCCTGATTGGCTTGCTGTTATAAACCCCCTGCCGTGGGCTGTCTTGCTCTCTCTCACTCATTCCTGAGATCTCCATCCTGCTGCATCTACTTTTGTTATGTTCTGCACCTGACAACATGCACCACACATACTACATAACACTCAAACACCCTCACATACTACTGACGCTCACTTTCACACTCCATCGCTCATTTCCGTTTATGTTAAATCAATAAAGCATATTGTAATTCGCTACATCACGCTGCCTTGTCTGTGTTGTTGCGGCCTCAGAGCCAGGCGTAACTTTAATCTTTCCACTTCTTTATATAGTTTTGTGATTAGTTTCTTTCCCTGGTCTGAATCATATGCTGAGATGAATAACTTAATGATTCCTGACTCAGGCTCATCTGAATTAAACTTTTTTATAGTTTACTCCATATAATGCTGCATCTGTAGATATCTGTATAAATCTTGATTGTTTAATCCATACTGATTTTTTAGATCCTGAAATTTGATGGTCTTCTTTTTAAAAAAGTTCCCAAAATATTTTTGGTCCCGCGTCCCATCTACTGAATCTACTATCTGCTGTGTTTGGTGTGAAGTCTGAATCATATGCGATTCATCTCAATACCTTACTCTGTTCAATCACTTTATTCTTTGATATAATCAAAATCTGATGAGCCATCAAATGCACTCATCAAACAGAATCAGAACAAGAGATTGATGTATACACAATGTATTTGTATCAGACAAACTGAAAGGACATTTTGTTACTTTCTAAATATTAAACTCTAAAACATTACACAGCCTTTTATCACTATACTTTGCTCTTAATTTCATATTGTTTCAAATAATTGTATATTTTATTTTCAGATATGTTGAACTGTTTTCTATTATTATTATTAACAAAAAATTTTTTTTGTGCTAATTAAACTCATGGATCTTGTGAAAGAGCATGCTGATTACGGATAACCCCCTTCTGATGTATGTAGCAAAGGGCCAGGAGTGATTAGGCAGCCAACTAGTGTGGGAAAAGCGGTGACTCACAGGTTATGCAACTGAAAATCACCTGAAGTAGTGGTTTGAATATGATTATATATGTTATCTAAATGAATGGGACCTTTAGTCTGAGTTATTCTTTGACCCTAAATAATAATAAACCAAGGGCATGGCAGTGCCTAATCAATGATTAACTTATTTTAATTTTACTTTTACTTTAAAATTGATCCTTGAATACAACTTTTGTTCCAGGTGAAGACTCAGGTACAGTTTAAGCTAATTAATTGATTTTTATAAGGACATAGATTTTTGTCTGTGAGCACTGGATGTGTGCTAATTGTTATCTCGGGTTTTCAATGAAACCTTATTAAACAATTGGACAAATGAAGTCTTATATTTATGTAACCCAGATCTCCTGGGCCTGAGTTCGTAAACACAAAAAAAAATGAATATGATCTCAGAAGAATATTTGAAACGAATCTTATCTTTTGTTTAAATTCCTCTAATTAATATTAAAGACCACCACAACTGTATTTTAAAAGTCAAAACCTTCACAGGTGTTTATTTACAATAGGAAATAAATGAAAAGGCTGTGAATTCCTCTCAGGAAGTAAAATATTTACAAAACAAAATAAATGCACAAAATAAAATACAGGGTCTTTTTAAATTGTTTAAACTGTTCCTTTGACTTCTCAATTTACCCTTTAATTCACTGGTTAAATAAAATCTTTACCTTTCACAGGTCTCTGAATAAAAACAAACACAATTCCTATCAACTGTAAATTAACTCACAAACATCACATGTGGGCCCACTTCAGAAATGATCAACTTGAAACTTAGTTGCAGGCCTGTAGTGATGCTCGGGTGCGGTGAGGCCTGAAAACTGAGTGGCCACTTCACTCAATCAAGAGCATAAAATAAAAGCATGTGCATTGTCATATCAGTTCGATACTCACAGGTCCAAAACGAGGAGCAATGGGGCAATGACAGTCACAGAAAGGGGTGATGGCAGTCACAATCCGAACACAGGCAGCACACACAGTGGCGAAAATCCAGGGAAGAATAAAACAGCAGGGTCCATCCACCAGCAACCATCTCAGTTTCTCTCTCTCTTCACAGACGTCCGTCTCCTTTAATTACATGAACTCTTTTGAGCCATAATATCATCAGGCTAAATCGTACTGACTTAACGTTAGCCCGTTTTTAGCATTGAAAACAACAGTGCTAAAGCTAAGATATACAGACACATTTCAAACTTTAGAATTGGCTCTCCTACAACTGAAGTACTGTGGTTTCATTTCTGTCCGGGTGTATTTGTCAACCTAAATGAGCTGAAACCAACACCAAGGTTACTGGCAGCACTGCTTGCACACAGCAACACAGCCATTCACCCAATCAAGTTTACCTGGGTTTTAGTCAAGGTATATATGCTTCAGTGGGATACAGCTGACAGGCCTAATGGTCAATTCCTTTTGAATTGACCAATTGACCTTAGGAACAAATCATTTAACCAGTACTTCACATACTGCGAAGTAACACTATGAACTGAAAAACATTAGATGCACAAGTTACCATGTAAAATAAACACTATATAACAAGAAAACAATGGTAGCCTTGTCATAGCACCACATTACACTGCTTACACATATATAAAGTTTTACCTTAAACAGACCATTAGTTTTAGCCATTAATTTTCAACAATATTTTATAGTATTAAACAGTATAGTAGATTACATACAAATCATTTAAAAAAACAGTAATACAAAATCTGTCTGCAGGCGGAGCATTAATCATTAATCATTCAGGAATGATAAAAGAAATGTAAATGTTTTCTTTCCAGTCACTGTGACCTTTGACCACTGAAATCTAACATATTCATCTTTGAATCAAAGTGGATCAAATAAATTAACTCTTGAGTCCAACTAAATGTGAAATGATTCCCTCAAGGTGTTCCGGAGATACTGTGTCATGTTCACAAAATAATTTGCTTGTGAGGCTACAGTGACATTGACCGTTGACCACCAAAATCTAATCAGGTCACATTTAAGTCCAAGTGAATGATCTGTGCCAAATTTGTAGAAATTCTCTCAAGACGTTCTCGACATATATGACAAGAATGGGAAAAAAATACCTAAAACATATGGACATTGGCTGTCAGGACAGGAAAATAGAAATCTGAAGCTGTGAGATGGTCATTATTTATGAATCATCAAATGGCATTAAAATGACATTAATTATCCCTTCTATGTAGTCTTATGTTTTGCTTTATATGTGGCTTTTAAGATGGGAGATGTTTGTACATAAATTTGCAGAGATAATAGTGTAACTTAAAAGATTACATGAGCTAGTCCATTCATGTGATAGATAACAAACTCTACAGAAACTCAGTCAATTCCCTTGAGTTTCGGTTCGTCTTCAACTCGACTGAGGTAATCAGGATCTGGGTATCCATAGCTGCAAAGACAATGACAGAAAATAAATGACTTTATATGGACAGTTTCCTATCAATGAAAATCTGTACGCATGATTGGTGGTCATTAGCCCTGTAGCATGCTGCCAGCAAAAACACAAGACTTGTGTACAGATGATTACATTGAGGTCACATGAATAAGTTTCTCTTTTCACAAATACACAGATTATATACATTTTATTATATACATATTTTATATGTGATTTGCGGCTGTGGCTGCAGGGGGGTAGAGAGGTGGACCTCTAACCAGTAGGTCGGTGGTTCTATCTGCATGCCAAACTGTCCTTGGGCAAGATACTGAACCCAGAATTACACACTCATAGAAAAAGTGCTGCCCATAGATGCAGTGTAGGAATGTGTGAATGGGTGAATGGCAATAAATTGTACTGTAAAGCTCTTTGGGTGGTCATCAAGACTAGAAAAGCTCTATATAAATACAGACCAATTACCATTTCTGTCACAGCCCTCTTACTTAGGCTCCGGCCATAATGAACTGATTACAGGGAAGGCCGTTTTGTTCTTGTGAATGTGTCTGAGCAGAGAATCTCCTGCTACGTTGTTTATATGTGGAAAACAAACTGGGGAATGTCTTTGCACATTCAAAGTGACAGTCTTGTGAAAACACCTCCTACTTTTCACCATCGCTGTTGGTCGTTCGTAGTATTATAAGCAACCAAGTGCGGAGTAGACAATCTACTTCCTGTTCACACTGACCTGGTGTCATGATAAACGTTTATGTACCAGTCAGATACAGGCTACTTAACTGTTGTTAAATGTTTAAGATAAAAGTACTTGTTTGACCTATTATTCTATCATTTTATTCATCTACATTATGTCATTAGACCATTTATACTGAAGTAGCTGAGTAAGCAGCAAGTGAAGCTACAGTAAAATACATTATAAACTGTTTTATAAACAGAAATGTTAGATAATTGTGGGAGCTTGTTTCTCTTTGATTTGTGGTGAGTTACTGGATCATTTAAGCTTCTGAGAACTTCAGATGGGAAAAAAAAGCTTTAAACGACGAGAATTATTTTTCAGAAACAAAAAATGTTCAAAACCACTCGTAAAGTCTTTAACAATGTGTTTAACAGCTTGTTATATTATGTATTGTTTGAAATCTTCATTTTAAAGTAAGCTGTCAAATAAATGCAATGCAGTATAACATACAATATTTCTCTCTGAAATGAACAAGAGTAGAATTTTGAAGTAGTGTTAAGTGCTTTTATGTTGTGAAATAAAAAAGAAATATTGATATTTACAGTATTTGTATTTGTGAGTATTTTATGTGTAGTGTAAACTGTCCAGCCTGCAGAAGAGGAGTTATGTACATCTTGGGGAGCATATTCTTCTCTTAAGTGGAGAACAAAATATGCTTATTTAGTGTATAAGTATGTTTATTACTACACTAAAAAACAACTAAGGCCAAAATATTGAAATCTACATTTTCTCTGTCTATTGCTACAATTTGAAGTAAAGAGGTGAGATCTTGAATCTGTCAATGAGCAGCGTGTCTCACACTGCTGAGCTGCGCTGATCACTCAGGCAGTGGACACTCCAAAATATGTTAACATGGGTGCAAAAATTATTCATAATGATCACAATATTGACTGAAATAATCATGATCATGTTTTTTGCCATAATCGAGCAATCCAAATCTGTGTCACAGGTGTGTGATCTACATCCATAAAAAGTGTCCTCACCAAGTTGGCCCCCCGTGTGTTGAGGTTTTGTGGTGAAGATCATTCCCAGTTGTCGGTGGTGTAGCATTAACCAGCAGTACTCTACATAAACATTCTTTATTCTCACCCTGTTCTTCTCATGAATTATGAGTTCTCTTAAATCATCCCACTGGAAAAGAAATCAATCATCTGTTGGTGGAAATATACCGATACAATTTATAAGGCTAATTAGCTGTCTGTCTGATATTATTATTTTTTGAAAAAATGGAATATCTGTGTTTTGTCTTTTACACTCTTATTTAATTCTCCTCTTTCTTTCCTTTTTGTACTCAGACATTATCTATGCTTATTATAGTGATTTATCAGCATCAGTATGTTGCTGGAAATTTCTTATTTTCAATTAATATTTCTAATAAATAAACGATTAACCATAAAAATGTGGACTCAGAGTCACTCTTAGCCACATAATAATGGACATCTTGGAAGAACATAATTAGGTGGATAAACATCTACTGTCTGTCTGCATGCGGAGCATCCTAATCCTGGTCAGACATATGAAGGTGTATCGTGCATGGCCTATCTCCCAGACTCCTCAGAGGGCAGGAGGATCCTGAAGCTGTTGATACGTGCCTTTGATTAGAGACTCATCTTCACCGTGGATCGCTCCACTAACACTGGCAGGAATAATACAGTCACATGATCATGATTATTTCAGTCAATATTGTGATCATTATGAATAATTTTGGCACCCATGTTAACATATTTTGGAGTGTCCACTGCCTGAGTGATCAGCGCAGCTCAGCAGTGTGAGACACGCTGCTCATTGACAGATTCAAGATCTCACCTCTTCACTTCAAATTGTAGCAATAGACAGAGAAAATGTAGATTTCAATATTTTGGCCTTAGTTGTTTGTTAGTGTAGTAATAAACATACTTATACACTAAATAAGCATATTTTGTTCTCCACTTAAGAGAGGAATATGCTCCCCAAGATGTACATAACTCCTCTTCTGCAGGCTGGACAGTTTACACTACACATAAAATACTCACAAATACAAATACTGTAAATATCAATATTTCTTTTTTATTTCACAACCTAAAAGCACTTAACACTACTTCAAAATTCTACTCTTGTTCATTTCAGAGAGAAATATTGTATGTTATACTGCATTGCATTTATTTGACAGCTTACTTTAAAATGAAGATTTCAAACAATACATAATATAACAAGCTGTTAAACACGTTGTTAAAGACTTTACGAGTGGTTTTGAACATTTTTTGTTTCTGAAAAATAATTCTCGTCTTTTTTTTTTTTTTTTTCCATCTGAAGTTCTCAGAAGCTTTTATGATCCAGTAACTCACCACAAATCAAAGAGAAACAAGCTCCCACAATATATCTAACATTTCTGTTTATAAAACAGTTTATAATGTATTTTACTGTAGCTTCACTTGCTGCTTACTCAGCTACTTCAGTATAAATGGTCTAATGACATAATGTAGATGAATAAAATGATAGAATAATAGGTCAAACAAGTACTTTTATCTTAAACATTTAACAACAGTTAAGTAGCCTGTATCTGACTGGTACATAAACGTTTATCATGACACCAGGTCAGTGTGAACAGGAAGTAGATTGTCTACTCCGCACTTGGTTGCTTATAATACTACGAACGACCAACAGCGATGGTGAAAAGTAGGAGGTGTTTTCACAAGACTGTCACTTTGAATGTGCAAAGACATTCCCCAGTTTGTTTTCCACATATAAACAACGTAGCAGGAGATTCTCTGCTCAGACACATTCACAAGAACAAAACGGCCTTCCCTGTAATCAGTTCATTATGGCCGGAGCCTAAGTAAGAGGGCTGTGACAGAAATGGTAATTGGTCTGTATTTATATAGAGCTTTTCTAGTCTTGATGACCACTCAAAGAGCTTTACAGTACAATTTATTGCCATTCACCCATTCACACATTCCTACACTGCATCTATGGGCAGCACTTTTTCTATGAGTGTGTAATTCTGGGTTCAGTATCTTGCCCAAGGACAGTATGGCATGCAGATAGAACCACCGACCTACTGGTTAGAGGTCCACCTCTCTACCCCCCTGCAGCCACAGCCGCAAATCACATATAAAATATGTATATAATAAAATGTATATAATCTGTGTATTTGTGAAAAGAGAAACTTATTCATGTGACCTCAATGTAATCATCTGTACACAAGTCTTGTGTTTTTGCTGGCAGCATGCTACAGGGCTAATGACCACCAATCATGCGTACAGATTTTCATTGATAGGAAACTGTCCATATAAAGTCATTTATTTTCTGTCATTGTCTTTGCAGCTATGGATACCCAGATCCTGATTACCTCAGCCGAGTTGAAGACGAACTGAAACTCAAGGGGAATTGACTGAGTTTCTGTAGAGTTTGTTATCTATCACATGAATGGACTAGCTCATGTAATCTTTTAAGTTACACTATTATCTCTGCAAATTTATGTACAAACATCTCCCATCTTAAAACCCACATATAAAGCAAAACATAAGACTACATAGAAGGGATAATTAATGTCATTTTAATGCCATTTGATGATTCATAAATAATGACCATCTCACAGCTTCAGATTTCTATTTTCCTGTCCTGACAGCCAATGTCCATATGTTTTAGGTATTTTTTTCCCATTCTTGTCATATATGTCGAGAACGTCTTGATGAATTTCTACAAATTTGGCACAGATCATTCACTTGGACTTAAATGTGACCTGATTAGATTTTGGTGGTCAACGGTCAATGTCA
Organism: Paralichthys olivaceus; assembly: GCF_024713975.1. NCBI lineage: Eukaryota > Metazoa > Chordata > Actinopteri > Pleuronectiformes > Paralichthyidae > Paralichthys > Paralichthys olivaceus. Next base: position 2,571,385 of record NC_091104.1, read on the forward strand.
CTGTAGCCTCACAAGCAAATTATTTTGTGAACATGACACAGTATCTCCGGAACACCTTGAGGGAATCATTTCACATTTAGTTGGACTCAAGAGTTAATTTATTTGATCCACTTTGATTCAAAGATGAATATGTTAGATTTCAGTGGCCAAAGGTCACAGTGACTGGAAAGAAAACATTTACATTTCTTTTATCATTCCTTTATCATTCCTTAATGATTAATGATTAATGCTCCGCCTGCAGACAGATTTTGTATTACTGTTTTTTAAATGATTTGTATGTAATCTACTATACTGTTTAATACTATAAAATATTGTTGAAAATTAATGGCTAAAACTAATGGTCTGTTTAAGGTAAAACTTTATATATGTGTAAGCGGTGTAATGTGGTGCTATGACAAGGCTACCATTGTTTTCTTGTTATATAGTGTTTATTTTACATGGTAACTTGTGCATCTAATGTTTTTCAGTTCATAGTGTTACTTCGCAGTATGTGAAGTACTGGTTAAATGATTTGTTCCTAAGGTCAATTGGTCAATTCAAAAGGAATTGACCATTAGGCCTGTCAGCTGTATCCCACTGAAGCATATATACCTTGACTAAAACCCAGGTAAACTTGATTGGGTGAATGGCTGTGTTGCTGTGTGCAAGCAATGCTGCCAGTAACCTTGGTGTTGGTTTCAGCTCATTTAGGTTGACAAATACACCCGGACAGAAATGAAACCACAGTACTTCAGGAGAGATGGTAATTATTGACTACCATGGTGGTGGAGGTTGGTTGCAATGATCTGCAGCATGCCTATCTTTATTGTGCCCATGCCTTTCCTCACTTCTCTCCGGCCTCTGACAGGGAGAGGATGACAAGTGATGGTAAATGGTTTGTATTCATATAGAGCTTTTCTAATCTTGATGACCACTCAGAGCGCTTTACACTACAGTTTGCCATTCATTGTCGTTCACACACATTCATACAGTGCGTCTATTAGCAGAACTTTTTTTTTCTATTCAAGGACACTTCAGCATGCAGATGAGGCAAACTGGGGATTGAACTGCTACCCTTCTGGTAACCGCTCTACCCCTCCACCATAGCTTCCCATGATCAGGACAACTTACCGCCATTTACTTTAAATGTGACATTAAACATGTGACAGATCCCACGTTATTTTACATTTCTAATGGACATTTATATTCTGCATGTGCATGTGTTTGCTAACTTTCTGAATTTTTAATTGCTAAATGCACTTACATGAACAAATCAAGGCACATTTACATTTTTACTGAAAGTATGTTATTAAGTCAACAGTGAAATTTACCAAAGCAGCTGCTGGGACCTTCCAGAATGCAGGAGGGGGAGGAGTGGGAGGGGAGGGGTTCTGGTTCAGTTGTAGGAGAGCCAATTCGAAAGGTTGAAATGTGTCTGTATATCTTAGCTTTAGCACTGTTGTTTTCAATGCTAAAACGGGCTAACGTTAAGTCAGTACGATTTAGCGTGATGATATTATGGCTCAAAAGAGTTCATGTAATTAAAGGAGACGGACGTCTGTGAAGAGAGAGAGAAACTGAGATGGTTGCTGGTGGATGGACCCTGCTGTTTTATTCTTCCCTGGATTTTCGCCACTGTGTGTGCTGCCTGTGTTCGGATTGTGACTGCCATCACCCCTTTCTGTGACTGTCGTTGCCCCATTGCTCATCGTTTTGGACCTGTGAGTATCGAACTGATATGACAATGCACGTGCTTTTATTTTATGCTCTTGATTGAGTGAAGTGGCCACTCAGTTTTCAGGCCTCACCGCACCCGAGCATCACTACAGGCCTGCAACTAAGTTTCAAGTTGATCATTTCTGAAGTGGGCCCACATGTGATGTTTGTGAGTTAATTTACAGTTGATAGGAATTGTGTTTGTTTTTATTCAGAGACCTGTGAAAGGTAAAGATTTTATTTAACCAGTGAATTAAAGGGTAAATTGAGAAGTCAAAGGAACAGTTTAAACAATTTAAAGAGACCCTATATTTTATTTTGTGCATTTATTTTGTTTTGTAAATATTTTACTTCCTGAGAGGAATTCACAGCCTTTTCATTTATTTCCTATTGTAAATAAACACCTGTGAAGGTTTTGACTTTTAAAATACAGTTGTGGTGGTCTTTAATATTAATTAGAGGAATTTAAACAAAAGATAAGATTCGTTTCAAATATTCTTCTGAGATCATATTCATTTTTTTTTGTGTTTACGAACTCAGGCCCAGGAGATCTGGGTTACATAAATATAAGACTTCATTTGTCCAATTGTTTAATAAGGTTTCATTGAAAACCCGAGATAACAATTAGCACACATCCAGTGCTCACAGACAAAAATCTATGTCCTTATAAAAATCAATTAATTAGCTTAAACTGTACCTGAGTCTTCACCTGGAACAAAAGTTGTATTCAAGGATCAATTTTAAAGTAAAAGTAAAATTAAAATAAGTTAATCATTGATTAGGCACTCCCATGCCCTTGGTTTATTATTATTTAGGGTCAAAGAATAACTCAGACTAAAGGTCCCATTCATTTAGATAACATATATAATCATATTCAAACCACTACTTCAGGTGATTTTCAGTTGCATAACCTGTGAGTCACCGCTTTTCCCACACTAGTTGGCTGCCTAATCACTCCTGGCCCTTTGCTACATACATCAGAAGGGGGTTATCTGTAATCAGCATGATCTTTCACAAGATCCATGAGTTTAATTAGCACAAAAAAAAATGTTGTTAATAATAATAATAGAAAACAGTTCAACATATCTGAAAATAAAATATACAATTATTTGAAACAATATGAAATTAAGAGCAAAGTATAGTGATAAAAGGCTGTGTAATGTTTTAGAGTTTAATATTTAGAAAGTAACAAAATGTCCTTTCAGTTTGTCTGATACAAATACATTGTGTATACATCAATCTCTTGTTCTGATTCTGTTTGATGAGTGCATTTGATGGCTCATCAGATTTTTTGGGTAAATTGAGTGGATTTATTTTGAGAATACTCGAAGTGCACAGTATGACACTGCACCCCACATTATCACGGACAGCTTTGGAAAAGTACTAGTTTGCAGCAACGTCACTCACATGAGAAGATACTGTAGCTCTGTGCATCAAACAGTGTCAGGTCTAGGATATGATAAGCTTTGATACCATAAAGACTGGAACTGCAAGCCTAGCTACATAGTGTAAATATTTTTTTTTTTTTTAAACTCTAACACTGTCTGATTTACACATTACATACTGTGAGCTGGCTGGTAAACGAGCAGCCTGGAGGATTTAGTTTGTGGTAGTAGTTAGAGCTCTAGACTATTAAACGAACAGGACTTTTGAGCACACAGGAAGTGTTTGAGAATTTAGTTCAGTTTGTGATAGATAGATAGATAGATAGATAGGGAACCTCCAGCCTTAAAATAAAAAGTCATAACATTTTTGATCTGTGATAACACACCCTGACAAGCTTGACCAAATCTGAGACAGTCAAAGCCATAGAAAGTCAACTTGGATCCTTGTTCCTGTTTTACCCATTTAGTTTTTTATTTTTCTGCATCATTTGGGCCTCTGTCTGTGAGAGAGAGGAGCCATACAATCACGCCTGTTGTTATTCTTTGGATGTTTACATACTGAGTTCTCGTGCAGCAAAGCGCGCTCTCTGATCTCACCCCGTATCTGGTTTTTATTCCCCCTCACTCTATTTTTTTTTTTTTTTTATGACCCCCCACTTCCTAAACCCCCCTCCTCCCCCTCCTCTTATCACCCCCCCCCCCCTCTCTTCTCGTGACCTCACTAGGTAAAAGTTCAAAGTCGTAAAACTGTCACTTTTTGACGAAAGGTGTCAAGTATATCTCTCTGAGGAGACTTACTGTCACAGAGTCATCAGCAAATTTGAAAAGTAATCTGTTGTCATGCCAGCTGCGGCAGTCATCAGTATACACATTACAGAGTGCAAAGATCAGGAGAAGACCCTGTGAATGATGACAATGTCTCTTAGGTGCATTTGTTTACCCTCACTTTCTGTGTTAGTTGTCAGTTGCAGCTTGAGGTATCATGCATGTATCCAAAATTATCTTTTCCAGGCACTATACTGGTACTGTAGTCACTACAAATTACGTACGTTCCATTTTGCCTGGGGACATTTTAAACAAACCAGTCTACAACACAGTTAACATCACATGAAAATCAACCGCCCTCCTCATCTTTTCATATTTTTTTATTCCTCAATTTTTTGATGTGGATTTAGAATTTGATACTGAGCATAGCCATGAAATTGGCTCCCGAATAGAAATGGTACAAGTTGTCAAACTTATATTACCTACATAAATCCCCACAGATTTCAAAAACATTCTCAGAACACAGTTTACATCACAGTATATTATAAGGTATCACATTTTTTATTACTCACCTTATTGATGGAACCTCAACCATATTTACTGTCCCTGGCTCAGACTCTCTCTCAAGCATCTACAGTAGGTGTTTTCATTCCCAAAACACAGGCTCTCTTGTGGTTCCAAGAGTCTGTAAGAATAGAAGAGGAGGTAGAGCATTCAGCTGCCAGGCAGACAACTTCTGTGCATTTACGGTTAAACTTAAAACATTCCTTTTTGATAAAGCCTGGCTGGATCAGGTGAGTCCTGAACCATCCCTTAAGCTGCTATAGGTCTAGACTGCTGGGGAAACTCCCATCATCCACAGAGCACTTCTCTCTGTCTCTCTGCTATACAAATAAACACTCGTGGACATGGAATATCGTGAATCGTCTTCATAAAAGTGACACTAAAAACTCAAAGTACTCTTCAAATAAAGTTTCTCCAAACGTGTTTGTTATTTTATGTAGTTATTAACACGATATTCCATGTCCAAGAGTCCATTTCCCCGGATAAGATGGGTTTTATTCGTTATTTACCACTATAAACACACTCTGACCTCCTCGAGCTTTTATTTTGGTACTTCCTGTTACCGGCATTTGAATTTGCATATTAGTTAAATATTTAGTTTCACCCGAAACATTTAGATTTAACATTTAGATTTAACATTTGGATTTAAATATTTAAAATATCTCTAAGTTGACAAATATTGTTGTAAATGTGCAAAAGTGACTCTCAAAAATTCACACAAGTTTTTTAAACATGGTTTGAAGCTAAATGTGACAAAATGTTGCTGTTATTTTCAGCGTGAGCTGCTTAACAAACTGCACCCCATAAAAGAAGAGTTGAAGTAGCGTACAAAATGGCCGTGGTAGTAATGATAAACTAATCGCATGAGGGATCGTCTCAGTTGTTAATTTGGAAAAAGGGAAACTGTAATAAAGTTATTGCATTACCTGAAAGGGACCTGTCTGCCCCTGCTGCCTTCTAGCCGTATAACGTTATTAAAAATTTAAAACAAGAAAGATCTTACCTTTGCACCTTTCCTGCCACACAGGGAAAGACAACGCCTCCACGACACACACAAATGAAACTTATCTCTCTCTCACGTGTGTGTGTGTGTGTGTGTGTGTGTGTGTGTGTGTGTGTGTGTGTGTGTGTGCGCGCGCGTCGGGTCAGATCAAGGTGGTCAGCGGGACCTTTCACGTGACTCCTGCATTTAGAGACGCGGTCTTTCCCTGCGTGGAGTTGGAGAGAGCAAGCGACCTTCGGTGACCACGGACAATGATATTCCGGCTGAAATCTTGATACTTACACACAGGGGATGCAGAGGACGCAAAAAACTACGGAGGAAAAGGCGAGTCTTCCCTCCATTGTCATGGGAAACGTGAGATCGCTGGGGAATAAGATGGACGAGCTGACTGCACTGGTCCAAAGTCAGAAGGAGTATCGTGAGTGTAGTTTAATATGCTTTACGGAGACATGGCTGCACCAGGATGTTCCCGACGAAAACACCACCATCAAGGGCTTCCATACTGTGCGCGTGGACAGAGACATCGTTCAGAGCGGTAAGCGCAAAGGAGGGGGTCTTTGCAGGCGACTGAAAGACCGCGTCTCTAAATGCAGGTGTCACATGAAAGGTCCCGCTGATCACCCTGATCTGACCCGACACACACAGACACGTGAGAGAGAGAGAGATAAGTTTCATTTCTGATGAAAGTGTGTGTCGTGGAGACGTGGTCTTCCCCTGTGTAGGAGAGGTGTATAGGCTGGTAAGATCTTTTTTGTTTTTTAATTTTTAATAACGTTATATGGATTACATTATAGCGTAAGGAGTTGATATGATGCGGAGCTCCCGTGTGTTGTTTTCCAATTGGTGGAAGTGAAGGGGGTTAACCCCGCAGTAAGCAACATCACCTTCGGCCCTGGATGGAACACACCTCTGGCTACGACCGGTGAGCTGAAGCAGGAACGATTGACAAGAGGAAAGTGACTGAAGGAAAGTGTGAAAGACATTCACAGATTGAGACTTTTCGGATCAATAGCAGACTCGCAAGGGGATTCGCATCAAGTTACATTGTGAAACCTTTCAGGTAATGCAATAACTTTATTAGAGTTTCCCTTTTTCCAAATTAACAACTGAGACGATCCCTCATGTGATTAGTTTATCATTAATACCACGGTCATTTTATACTCCACTTCAACTCTTCTTTACCCATCTTTCACACTTTACTGCAGTAATTTCCTCCTGTCCTCAACCAGAAATATGTCACGCTATAATGTGATCCGTATAATGTTATTAAAAATGTATAAAACACCCCACACTTGAGAACAAACACAGTTAAGATCTGTTGTTATATAGATAGTATGCTTGAATGTTGTTATATAGTATTGTTTGCAGATGCTATGAATGTGTTGTTAATTTTATGACACTCAGCCCACAGTTAAAGGTTGGTAAGTGCATAATATGAAATGGAAAATATGTTCATGAAAGAAAAAAAACATATTATTTCTGTACAGTTTACTGAATATATTGCAATACTACTGCTCAATTAATTATTGTTATTATTATCCCATCACCTATTCAATTCAATTCAATTTTATTTGTATAGCGCCAAATCATAATATACATTATCTCAAGGAACTTTACATAGAAGGTCAAGACCTTCAAATCTTGTTTAATATAAAGAAACATAACAGTTCCCACAATGAGCAGACTTTGGTGACTGTGAAGAGTAAAAACTCCCTCACTTACAGGGAGAAACCTCTAGCAGAACCAGGCTCAATGTGGACGATCATCTGCCTGGATCATCTGGTATCAGCTCTTACTAGTTAAAATGTAAACAATAACAGTGTAAAGAAGTTATTGATTATCAATGATAGCAGCAACAATTAATATAATAATTAATTAAGTATTGTTGTTAATAATAATAATAATAATAGTTGTTCTCCTTCAGTTCTGGAGTCAGAGGTATCTGCAATGAGAGAGAGAAAGAGAGAGAGGGACTATGGGAGAAAAGAGACACGTCAATAACATAGTTTTTGACATTTATTAAAAAAAATAAATGAGTGTGGGGTGGGGGGGGGCAGAGAGACAGAGAGAAGTGGAGAAGTGCTCTGTGGATGATGGGAGTTTCCCCTGCAGTCTAGACCTATAGCAGCTTAAGGGATGGTTCAGGACTCACCTGATCCAGCAAGGCTTTATCAAAAAGGAATGTTTTAAGTTTAACCGTAAATGCACAGAAGTTGTCTGCCTGGTAGCTGAATGCTCTACCTCCTGTTCTACTCTTACAGACTCTTGGAACCACAAGAGAGCCTGTGTTTTGGGAATGAAAACACCTACTGTAGATGCTTGAGAGAGAGTCTGAGCCAGGGACAGTAAATATGGTTGAGGTTCCATCAATAAGGTGAGTAATAAAAAATGTGATACCTTACAATATACTGTGATGTTAACTGTGTTCTGAGAATGTTTTTGAAATCTGTGGGGATTTATGTAGATAACATTTATTTGACAACTTGTACCATTTCTATTTGGGGGGGGCAATTTCACGGCTATGCTCAGTATCAAATTCTAAATCCACATTAAAAAATTGAGGAGAAAAAAATATGAAAAGATGAGGAGGGAGGTTGATTTTCATGTGATTTTTATTGTGTTGTAGACTGGTTTGTTTTAAATGTCCCCCAGGCAAAATGGAACGTGCGTAACTTGTAGCGACTACAGTATCAGTATAGTGCCTGGAAAAGATAATTTTGGATACATGCCTCGAGCTGCAACTGGCAACTGACGCAGAAAGTAATGCATGTAAGACACATTGTCATCATCCACAGGGTCTCCTCCTGTGTCCTTTCACCTCCCCTCTATAATGTGTATACTGATGACTGCCGAAGCTGGCATGACAACAGATTACTTTTCAAATTTGCTGATGACTCTGTGACAGTCAGTTTCCTCCATGCAGATGAGAACAACCATGGTCCCATTGTGGATTGTGAATCTGTAGTGGTGTGACTGTGCATTTTTACTACTAAATGTGACAAAAACCAAGGACATGAGTTTTAGGCATCAGTCCTCAAACTCTTAGAATACTATCATCAAGGGACATGTGGTAGACATTGTAGAGAACTTAAGTTTAAAGTGAGAATGTCATTGTGGAAATCCTGAACTTAAATAGTGACTAATGAAGCATTGTGTTAGTTCATGCAGGACACAGAGTCATGTGCTCAGCTAACGATAGGTTCATGGGTGCTCATCAGTCACTCACCAATCACAGCCCATTCTCTCACCAAAGCGGTTCCTTTAAATACGACCTCATCCTCACTGATCCCTGCTCAGCTATAACACTTTTAGCACTGTAATGGAAATGTTACATTTGTGTATGTATAATTGCATGAGCAGACATGTACTGTATGTCGAGGACTGACCAAATGGTTGACCAAATTGTTAATCTAAAAGGGCAACTTTAATGTTTACGATGGTGGCTTAAGAGACTTGAGTTTTATGGCCTCGAGAAACCACAACTTTATGGTATCTCGTTGTATCTCTGATTGGGATCAAACAACTGGGATCTCACGGGGGGGGGTCATCCACAGAACATGTTAACAAAAGGACAGGATGTCTCTTCCACTGAGTGAAACTACAGAAGGGTAATATATACCTTTGCATGCTTAGTGGGAGGGGGCTGTGAGTTATAAGAACACAGATTCTCCTATGTTCTTTGCTCATTTGTGCATGTCAATCAGGTGACGTGTACTAATGAGTCCATCTGCAGATGCTGAATTGAACTTACAGAAAGAAATATCTGAAACTATAATAGTTCAACTGAATTGTAGATATCAAATGTTATTTTAATGTTACCATTACCTTTCTTGACATGTACTGTAGATGCTTGAGAGAGTGTCTGAGCCAGGGACAGTAGACATCACTGAGGTTCCATCAATAAGGAGAGTATTGAAACACATGATATTTTACAATATACTGTGATGTAGATTCTCAGAAAGTTACAGAAATTTGTGGGGAAAAATTGTTTGCAGATGCTATGAATGTCATGTTAATTTCTGACACTCAGTTCACATTTATAGAGTTGGCTTGTTTTGTCAAGAAATCATCCATGTAAAATAAAAGAACATGGAACAAATTATTTATCATGTATTGCTATATTTCTTTCTTTACCATTTTCACATTCAGTATGGCCAGAGGCATTACGTTTTCAGGTTGTCCATCCATCTGTCTTGCCAATTCATGTGAATGCGATATCTCATGTACAACTACGTTATGTTAGTCAAAGGTCAAAAGGTCAAGCTCACATGACTTTGCATTGTTTTGAATACAATTTATCAGGATTGTCCAAAGGAAATATCATTACATGTGGCACAAACATTCATTTGGACTCAATGATGACTTGAATAGAATTCAGTTGTCAAAGATCAAATGGCAAGGTCACTAGGACCTCACAAAGCACACTACTTGCCTTGTAAATGCGATATATCCGAAATGCCTTCAGGGAATTCTTTCACATTTGGCACAAACATTCATATGAATTTGGGTTTCATTTTGGTAGCCAAATGTCACAGTGTTCTCACAAAGCATGTAAATATTTTTCCTTAAATTGATATCTAAAGATCAGCTCATGGGAATGTCGTCAAACTTGGTAAAAATATTAACTTCAATTCAAAGATGAAGAATTTTATTCCCTTCGAAGTTAAAGGTCAGAGTAACGTCACTGTGAATGTGATATGTTAGGACTGTCAGTAGGGAATTTCATTATATCTGGTAACTTGGAATGCTTGAGGGAATTTCTTATCAATGCTACATGAGTTGTCACTTGGATTTCAGTCCTCTAGCTGGTCAGGGGCCTAAACAGGGTTCGCAGCCTCTTGGTTCTGGAGATTTTTGGGGAAATTACGATCCCTTTCGGGGCCTTCCCAAGGGCCTTCCCAAGGGCCTAGGAGCCCCAAATTTGACCCACTGGTCACGAGGGGCTCTTTGAGCCTGCATTACCGATTTTCACCAAAACTGCAGAAGGGCCCAGGTGACCTTTGTGACCTTTGGTATCAATTAAGCCCATTTCTACGGGCTCCATTTTGATAGCCGTACAGAGTACATACGGGTATGAGAGGGAAGAATGTTGATCTGGGGCCTAATGATCGCAACGGTGTAACTTTCAAACAGTTTGAGGCTTTTTTGGCTGAAATGAGGGGCCAGCATATTCTAGGCATTGATAATGGGATTTACACTAACTTCTGATTCCCCTTTCATTATAGATTGCAATTTGACGGGCCTCCAGCAAATGCCAGAAAGCACGTAGAGCTTTGAAACCACGACAGGAGCCTTCTTTACAGAAAGCCCATCCACCTATTTCGGCCTGGTGTCCGCAGGCGCGAAAGAAAAAAAGTTGTGCCTGGTTGAATTAGGCAGTCAGACAGGTTCTGACACTTGTTGCTTTTTGTGACACAAGGAATATTGTGCTTTACCCGCAAGTTAGCTGAAGTAGCAGAGTACCATTAAATTTCTCATATTCTAATACTTGAGCATATTCATGTTATGGTTATAATGTTTACTGTCAGTTGCAGCAGTTAGAGAACAGTATTTTTGTGTATTCTTGTGTTTTATGTTCAACAAGTTATTCTGACGTCTCATTCGAATGTCTGCCAACTTTCAATGGTACTTTTTGTGCCTACAGGGTTCGATTCCGGAGAGGGAGTCTGAGATAAATTATTATTAAATTATTGATGACCATATACGACAAAGAATGACATAATGTGCCACACTCACGGTTGATGAAGGCATGTTGAGGGTCAATGAATTGTGTGAGATGTGTCAAATCTGTTGGTTATTATTTTTGTTCATTATCATATGTAAACAAATGGAGGCAAGATTTTTAAAATATATTTTGCATTGAAGAAATAATTGTCTGCATTCAGATTGAGCTCTATATCATCAAATCAGTAATGATTGGATGACTAATGTGCATAACAAAGACATAAATATGACATTAAAAAATCCTTTTAGCCCAGTATTAAGTGGAACATAGTAAATTAAGTTAAATGGAAACAGTCAAACACATCTGCAGATGCATTGACAATTGTATTGATTTAATATACACACATACAAATATTAATAATATGCATTTTCATTAATATTTTATGCCAGTGACAGTATTCGACCAACACTCACAAAGCACTGCTCAATAGCCATGAATCTATGAATGAAATTAAAATATGAAACCTTTATTTGCAGTGTCAAATCACATTGAACACATGAACAACACACAACAATACAATGCTTAATCACAGAATGTCAGTGCCTGTGTTGTGCATCAATAGCTCTCACACACTAAAATCACATAGATCAACATGTAAATATACATCCTCTCAATTATTTCGCATCAGTTTTAGAAACCAGCCAGCATCAAGGTCCACACTTTCCTGACACACAAACACACACACACATTTTTTACAAACACGAATCCAAACATGCTGCAGAAATGCACAATTCCCCATGCTCTCAGTGACACACAATGCAAAAATTAGTTTGCAAAAATGTACCCACTTTCCGGTGATGGTAAAGTAGTTGACTACAGCTGCTCTACAGTGTTTTCCATTTTCATTATTTTATTTTCATCCTACTACATTTATTTTATAATGCTTGTGCTGTTAAGATTTCACACTATGTGCTTACTGACACATAGACTTATATTTTGTTGATGCTTATGTACATATCTACATACTTAATTTAACACTTCATAGCATATTTCATTTATTCCCTCAAGCATATCACACATTATCTAATGGATGTGAAATCCTTGATTGATTTTCTTCATTTGGTCTAGAGACTAACCTCGAGGTCTCAGACAGGGATCACTGTAGCTATCAGTGCAACATGTGTATAGTAGCCGCCTAGCTCAGGATTTGTGTATGCTCCGCAGTGATGTGCATCATATAGAAGTCAACCTGATAAACCCCCAGGGGCCGCCATGTTGTGCAGTTATAAAAATTGCCATGGAAACGGTTGCTTCTTAAAATCTTCTTTGATGATTGATGAGGGGCCAACCATCAAAGGGATTGCTGGCCTGCAAATCCTTATCAAATCCAATCAAAGAACCAAAAACTCTAGACATTAAAGGATATTTCTTTGGTCCTCTGAACTACCAAACATAAATAACAAGTTCCCTTGCTTCAAGTTATTAGCTTGTGAAAATAACAGACCGTCAACTGAGAAGACCACAGTCCTCATTAGTGAAGACAACAATCCTGCCTACGGAGACAACCGCTGATTTGTTCAGTAAAAATTCATCAAGAAGACACTGCTCTCATAACTACAAATCCCCTTTACCAAAATGGACATCCTGGTAAGAATTTTTTTTTTTTAGAAATGTATGTTCAGGTTCAGGTCTTTTAATAATGAATTCCATGTTTCCATTTTTCAGACATGTGGAACAATGCAGTCTGAGATTAAGGCTCTGAAAGAGAAGCTCAAACTGAATGATGAGCTTCTGATAAGGGAGCAGGAGAAAATGACAGCTCGCTCTAAAGCCCACATTGGTGTCCTGGCTGAACTGGCTGTACAGAGCAACAAGGTGAAGGCTCTGGAAGAGAAGCTCAAAGAGAACGATGAGCTTCTGATGAGGGAGAAGGAGAAAATGACAGCTCACTCTAAAGCCCACAATGGCAAACTGGCTGAACTGGCTGTACAGAGCAACAAGGTGAAGGCTCTGGAAGAGAAGCTCAAACAGAACGATGAGATTCTGATGAGGGAGCAGGAGAAAATGACAGCTCACTCTAAAGCCTACACTGGCAAACTGGCTGAATTGGCTGTACAGAGCAACAAGGTGAAGGCTCTGGAAGAGAAGCTCAAACAGAACGATGAGCTTCTGATGAGGGAGAAGGAGAAAATGACAGCTCACTCTAAAGCCCACAATGGTAAACTGGCTGAACTGGCTGTACAGAGCAACAAGGTGAAGGCTCTGGAAGAGAAGCTCAAACAGAAGGATGAGCTTCTGATTAGGGAGAAGGAGAAAATGACAGCTCACTCTAAAGCCCACAATGGTAAACTGGCTGAACTTGCTGTACAGAGCAACAAGGTGAAGGCTCTGGAAGAGAAGCTCAAACAGAACGATGAGCTTCTGATTAGGGAGAAGGAGAAAATGACAGCTCACTCTAAAGCCCACAATGGTAAACTGGCTGAACTTGCTGTACAGAGCAACAAGGTGAAGGCTCTGGAAGAGAAGCTCAAACAGAACGATGAGCTTCTGATTCGGGAGAAGGAGAAAATGACAGCTCACTCTAAAGCCCACAATGGCAAACTGGCTGTACAAAGCAACAAGGTGAAGGCTCTGGAAGAGGACAATGTGGCTCTGAAGGAGAAGGTGGCCCTTTTGAAAAGGGATTTGAGCAGGGTTGAGCTTGTGGTGACAGAGATGGAGGAAAGGCAAGCTCACAGCCAAAAGATTGACTCCATGGACAAGGAGACTCAAACCAGCGATCTGCTTCAGGATGAGAATAATGCGCTTCAAGAAGAGCTGATGAAGCTCAGAGCTTCTTATCATGAGGTCTGTCTGAATCAGACTACCAACCAGGAGAAGTTCTACACTGAGCTCCAGGAGAAGAAGGTTCTCCAAGAAGAGCCGATGAAGCTCAAAGCTTCTTACAATGTGGTCTGCCACTGTCATGAAGCTGATGTTTCCAGTCGGGAGCTCAATGGAGAGAGTAAGGATGATGTCACTGAGGAGAAGTCTCTCTCCAGTGTTCTCCCTGAGAAACCAAAGAAGACTTCACTCTGGAAGAGAATCCGCCACGCTCTGGGGTTGAGAAAACCACAGTGTTGGAAGTAGTCAGCAGCGCCCATCCAACAGCACCTGAGCTGACCTTACCCAGTGTTGTAATGTAACGAAGTACAAATACTTCTTTACATTTCTACTTAAGTAGAAATTTCACATATCTGTCCTTTACTTTGTTATTTTTATTTCTGACAACTTTCACTTTTACTCCACTATATTTCCTAAGTAAAATGTGTACTTTTACTCCAAGACATTTCTCCTAACCATCTTCGTTACTCATTACTACAAATTAAAATCAGAAGAAATTTGAGTTGGTGATGTAATGCCGTAAACTTTTTGTAGTATATACGTGTGCCTGCAATATATATTATGCCAGTGGGTGGCAGTGTCACTCGATGTACCCCATGAAGAAGAGAGTGACTGTGACTGGTACCTGAATAAGAAAGAGTGAAGTTTGTTCCTCTGAATTAGCTTGCCTGTTAGCGTCTTTTTTCATATACACTACACAACACATTCGTTGGTGGTGTCCAAAAGTCCAAAAATTCAGTCAAATAAAAAAGCAGTAGAAGTCAACTTAAAAGCAGCAGAGTTTTATTGTCGACAACAAAACCTGAGAGCATTCAGTAGCGAGCCGGAGCTGCACTAGAAGAACTCTGGCTAACAGTGGTGTTGCTCCGCTTTATCTATCCTTAAGGGCCACACCTGTTACGACCTTCCCCCTGGAAAGTCTCCAAGCACCGGGGTTACTTGCGTACGTTGGACTTGAATTTACCCCTGGAAAGCCTCCAAACACCTGGGTTGCTTTGGCCTTGGAGCTGGGACTTTCCCTCTGGAGAGCCCCTACCGTACCATGATGAGTCTCTTTTTCTTTTACACAGTTTTTCTTACTCTTGACACCATTATATCTGTCCAAACCATTTACTATTTTTTTAAAAGATATTTGTCTCTGATTTTACACCATTATATTTCATTCTTGTCAGACTGCCTTTAAAAAAAAAAAAGATTATCATTTCTTCACACAAGTTATACATACACTACATACTGATTGTTACACATAGAGTATATTGTTTGATTCGTTTGATGATTCGTAATATCTGTCTTAAACTTATTGTAATCATTAGCAATTTATGTTATAATCACTCCTCAGTTTGCAGTGCAGATTAAAGGTACATAGTGACATTCATATGTGACACAGTGTAATGAACAGAAATTTTACTACACGGGCATGTCACATTATTGATGCCATCATGGAAGCACTTGCTGCCGGCTCTGCTGCTTACGTTCATGCTCCAGTAGCAGATGACGAGCATCTCGACTAAAGTGACGAACTTGGTGAACTCCGTGGTGGTGATGAAGATAACGTTACACGTTACCGTATTTTCAAGAAATATTTTCGTACGTTGGAGTGAAAGATTCTTCCTACCAGATTAAGTGCCTGTTATGCCTACAGAGAGTGACTGAAATATTGGCATTCAAAAACTCCCCGTCCAACCTGAAGAAGCACATCGAGATAAGTTAAATACATTTTCATTCAATGAAGCCATAATGTCATGTTGGGACCTGGTATCTGTGAACCATAGTTGGGCCTACATGTGTAGTCAAAAGCCTGACCGCATGTCTCCTTTGCTCTGGAGACAAAGGAGAGCTTCCAGAACTCAGTCTCCCAGGGTGCTTCATCTTCACATATAGGTGGTAAAACTGCTCCTGAAGACAACTCTCAACCACTATTGGTCACTGTGTGCCCCATGACCCATGAGGTCACAAGGCCAATATAAGCCAAGTTTCCTAGCTCTCTTCTCTGTTCTGCCTCTTCCCCTGCTGACCGCTCCTGGTGGAGTAGGTTCTGGCCCTGCTCTCCCAGCCAGGGAGACTTCCTCCCTACACAAGCTCCTCAACTTCCAGCAGGCCTGCCTGGAGCAGACTGCTAAAACCTTCCAAAGGCAGTGACGCGAGAGCCTGCCTAAGAACTTCAGCACAATTGGCCACGACACAAGGTCTGACCACCAGATGCACAACAGGAGCCACAAACCAACAAGACCACTTCACTCGACTTCAAACAGCACATCCAAAAAGGAACTTTCCCTCTTTTTCATGGACGGGTAACACAACTGGGCTCTATTATTACGCTAGGCTAAGCAAAGGACTGTTTAGTCCTATTTCTATTTCATGTGATGTTTATAAGTTTGAATTGTGTTGTTGTGATATTTGGTAATATGTCATTCGAAAGTTAATGTTAGTTCTGTTATACTGATCAGTTTCTTTGCATGCATCTAACTTCTTTCTTTAACCTGGCACCAACACCTCACAAACTCATTTCCACAAACTTAACACATACATTTGATCTCAGCCACATGGTCTCAAAACTCCATCTTCATTAATGTTGCATAAGTGTGAATTTTGCCAACCTCTACACTGTCAAGAACTCCATATCCTTCAACTTTGCTAGCTATTGATGTGGTAATTTTGGTTATAGTTATTTATTTAATTATTAATCAGAGTTCCAAATTTGTAGTCAGTAAGACTTATTTCTTAAATTGGCTATCTTTTCCCTTCCTTTGAAGGGTGGTGCCCCGATTTATCCTTTATCAGTTTAATATTAATATTTTTAATATTAATATTTAATATTTCTCTGATAGCCACATTTATTGAATGCCCAAAAGCACACCATTTAATGGTGCCCCGCATGAAGGAAAGTACATAATCGTACCCCGCGCAAGGGAAAGTACATAATCACAACATTTTTGGAGCTCTGTGTGAGGCAAAGTCATGAATAATAACATTATTTTGACTCCTCGTGGAGCACAGCACAACAGTCAACGTTATTTAAGTGATCGCTACTGATGACGGGCTCTCCATCTTCCTCTTTAGTCGCATCCATTTTTTCCGCCTAAATATTGATTTATCCTCACCCAAAAGGCAGAGCATATTCTCCAGTCCCTGCAAAGGCTTTGTTCTCACATGTGAACTGGTCCACGCACCCCTCCAGCCAGCCACGTCAGATGAAGATTCAGAGAGACTGCATGGAGAGGACACTGTGATGGGAGAATCTCCAAGAGTAGTCACACCACTGGGGCTGTGAGGTGGCCACCTTTTGTGTTTTCCTCCTGTGGATGACTGCTCTTCAGGGTAGGACAATTTCTCTTCCAGGAGTCTTTGGAGCTATTATATATGGATTGTTGGACAGAGCTGGAATTAGTGATACTGTGGCTTAATTGTTCATTTCTTCTTTGTTCCACAGGCACAGCAGCAGTGCAGCACGGCTAATCTCCAATTGGGACATGATGTTGCAACTTATCACCTAACTAATACTATTTCCAATAATGTGACTATGCCACGGAAATAATTCAGAAAAGAAAGGAGTACGCGGGAATTAAGAAAGTTTTAAAAGAGAGAGGAATCCGTTTCTAGACACCTATGGCCAGAATGAGGATACACTGGGACACCGGCCCATGGCCATGGCAACAGGTAGGAAACAAAGAGGACACCGCAACACGAGCAAAACATAAACTACAGAAATACAGAGGAATGGACAAATAAAGTATGTAAGTGCATCTAAATGAATAAGTAAGTGAAAGATAACACATGTTAGACACTGAAGACAAATAGTCTAAGAGATTGTATATAGGTCTTCAGTCTTCACTGTTAGGACTGATCGGACGCTGTATTCAATTCAATTCAATTTTATTTATATAGCGCCAATTCATAATTTACATTATCTCAAGGCACTTTACATTTAAAGGTCAAGACCTTAAAACAATATTAACATAGAGAAACCCAACAGTTCCCACAATGAGCAAGCACAGGCGACTGTGGAGAGGAAAAACTCCCTCATTAACAGGGAGAAACCTCTGGCAGAACCAGGCTCAATGTGGGCGGTCATCTGCCTCGACCGGTTGGGGTGAGGAAAGAAAAGTAAGGGGGGAGGAAAGGAGAGATGGGTGGAAAGCGGGGGAGAGAAGAGAGATGAGGTGGAGAGAGAGAGACCGGTAACAATTTGGCACCATCAAAATCAAGGCTAACCATAACAATAACAATGTATAGATCTACAACATGACTAGATATATTAATAAATTGCTGAGTTCTTGTAATAAATGCAGACAATGGTGATGGTGGTCGTTGTGGTCCTGTAGTCCCGGTGCCGGAGTTATCTGAAACGAGATAGAGAGAAGAGCCAGAGGGACTATGGGAGGACAAAGTGACACTTTGACATGATGACATGTTAAAACTAATAAATAAATAAATAAATGAGTGTGGGGGGGCAGAGAGACAGAGAGACAGAGGGAAGTGAAGAAGTGCTCAGTGCATGATGGGCGTTCCCCCAGCAGTCTAAACCTATAGCAGCACAACTAAGGGATGGTTCAGGACTCACCTGATCCAGCCCTAACTATAGGCTTTGTCAAAAAGGAACGTTTTTAGTTTTACTTTAAATGCTGAGACAGTGTCTGCCTCCCGAACCCAGAGTGGGAGCTGGTTCCACAGGAGAGGAGCCTGATAGCTAAATGTTCTACCTCCTGCTCTACTCTTACAGACTCTTGGAACCACTAGAGAGCCTGTGTTTTGGGAACGAAGTGATCTACTTGGATAATAAGGTGTTATCAGCTCTTTGATATATGAGGGGGCGTGATTGTTGAGGGCTTTAAAAGTGAGGAGCAGGATCTTAAATTCTATTCTAAATTTTACCGGGAGCCAATGTAAGGAAGCTAAGACAGGAGTGATATGATCTCTCCTTCTAGTTCCTGTCAGCACTCGTGCTGCAGCATTTTGGACCAACTGGAGACTTTTAACAGTCTTCATGGAGCATCCTGCTAATAGAGAGTTGCAGTAATCTAATCTAGAGGTTACAAACGCGTGGACTAGTTTTTCAGCATCCTGCTTAGACAGGATGTTTCTAATTTTGTTAATATTGCGCAGATGGAAGAAAGCCGTCCTAGACACTAGTTTAATATGGGGGTCAAATGACATGTCTTGGTCGAACAACACTCCAAGGTTCCTCACAGTGGAGCTGGAAGCCAGACTGACACCATCCAAAGTGACTATCTGGTCAGACAGTGTTTCTCTGAGATGTTTAGGGCCAATTACAACAACCTCAGTTTTGTCTGAGTTTAAAAGTAGAAAATTTTGGGTCATCCACGCCTTGATATCTTCGAGACATTCCTGAAGTTGAACTAGGCGATTAGATTCATCATGCTTCAAGGAAATATACAATTGGGTGTCGTCTGCATAGCAGTGGAATTGTATGTGGTGCTGTCTGATAATGTTGCCTAAGGGGAGCATATATAGGGTGAAGAGTATTGGTCCAAGGACAGAACCTTGTGGAACTCCATGATTAACTTGCATGTGCATGGAGGAGTCATTGTTAACATTAACAAATTGGAATCTATCTGATAAATATGATTTAAACCAGTGTAGTGCTGTTCCTTTAATTCCTATATGTTGTTCTAATCTCTGTAGCAGAATCTTATGATCTATTGTGTCGAAGGCTGCACTAAGGTCCAACAAGACGAGGACAGAGACAAGTCCATCATCTGATGCCATAAGAAGGTCATTAGTGACTTTCAATAGTGCTGTTTCTGTGCTGTGATAGGTTCTAAATCCTGACTGAAATTTTTCCAATAAACCGTTACTATCTAAGTAACCACACAGCTGGTTAGCAACGGCTTTTTCTAGGATTTTGGAAATGAAGGGCAGGTTGGATATGGGTCTATAATTAGCTAAAACCTCTGGATCAAGCGTAGGCTTTTTAAGCAGAGGTTTAATAACGGCTACCTTAAAAGCCTGTGGTACGTAGCCGGTTAGCAAAGACATGTTAATCTGATTTAATATGGAACTGTCAATTAGGGGGAGGACTTCTTTAAAAAGTCTAGTTGGAACAGAGTCCAGCTGACAAGTAGTTGGTTTGGATGATGAAACTAACGAGGTCAGTTCAGGAAGATCAATAGAGTAAAATTTGTTTAGACATAAATCTGGTGCTATGGTTTCAGGACCAGACAATGAATCCGTGTTATTCACTGGGAGGAGGTCGTTGATTTTATCCCTGATGGTTGTAATTTTATTAGCGAAGAAGCTCATGAAGTCATTGCTTCTCAGATCTAGAGGAATAGATGGGTCAGTAGAGGTGTGACTTTCTGTCAGCCTGGCTACAGTGCTGAAGAGGAACCTGGGGTTGTTCCTATTTTCTTCTATTAGTAATGAGTAATACGAGGTTTGGGCATTTCTAAGTGCTTTTTTGTAATTTATAAGGCTATTCTTCCAGGCTAGGTGGAAGTCTTGGCGATTGGTGGAGCGCCACTTCCTTTCTAGCTTCCGCGATGTCTGTTTTAGAACGCGCGTTTGGGAATTATACCACGGAGCTAATCTCCTCTGACTTACTCTCTTCTTTTTTAATGGGGCGACAGCTTCAAGTGCTGTTTTTAGTGAGGCTGCAGTACTATTTACAAAGTTATCAACGAGTGTGGGAGTAAGGTTTTGATAATCTTCTTGTATTGTACTGACACATGGCTGAGAGGGAAGTGAGGAAGGGAGCAGTTCTTTAAATTTGTGAACAGTTTTGTCAGATAAACATCGACTGTAATAGACTTTCCGTCCAGAATTGACGTAATTAACAATTCTGAATTCAAATGTAAGTAAAAAATGGTCAGACAGAAGCGGGTTCTGTTGGAATATTGTTACATTTTCTATGTCAATGCCATATGTCAGGACAAGATCAAGAGTGTGATTCAGGCAGTGGGTCGGTTGATTCACATGTTGAGTGAAACCAATCGAGTCTATTATTGATTTAAATGCTGAACTAAAGCTGTCATTGGCAACATCTACATGAATATTAAAATCACCGGCTATAATGATTTGATCTGTTTTAAGGACTAATTCTGATAAAAATTCCGAGAATTCAGATAGGAATTCAGAGTAAGGGGCGGGTGGACGATAAATGATGACTATATTAATTGGTTTATGTGACGTCAGGCTTGGGTGGACGAGGCTGGTTCTAAGATTTTCGAAAGAGTTATAACTCTCTTTTGGTCGGGGGTTGATAGATAGATCAGATTTAAAGATTGCTGCAACCCCTCCACCTCTGCCTGTGTTCCGAGGAATGTGAGTATTAGAGTGGGTTGGGGGCGTCGCTTCATTTAAACCTACATATTCTCCATCTTGTAGCCAAGTTTCGGTTAAGCATAATAAATCTATTTGATGATCAGTAATGAGATCATTTATAAGTAAAGATTTTGAATTTAGTGACCTGATATTTAATAAAGCGCATTTTATAGTTGTGTTTTCAGCTGATGTTTTGGCTGCGTTAATTTTGACTAAGTTTGAGTGTATCACCCCTCTCCTGTGTACTTTTGATTTAAAGAAATTAGGTGGTCGGGTGGCAGACACAGTTTCTATAGGACATTGTGATGGTGACTGTTTGAATAGAAGCGCAGAGAAGCGTGTAGGACTGCGACTCTGCCTCCTGGTCTCAACTCTGGATTGTCACGGTGTGGACTTTCTAACAAACGTCGTCATGTTTCTAGATATGAGAGCTGCTCCATCCCAAGTGGGATGAATACAGTCTCTCCTAATCAGACCAGGTTTCCCCCAAAAAGTTTTCCAATTGTTAACGAAGCCCACGTTGTTATCTGGACACCACCTCGACAGCCAGCGGTGAAAGGATGACGTGCGGCTAAACGTGTCATCGCTGGAAACATTAGGCAGGGGTCCAGAGAAAATTACGGAGTCCGACATTGTTTTTGCATATGTACACACCGAATCAATATTGATTTTTGTGATCTCCGACTGACGTAGTCGGAGGTCATTACTGCCGACGTGAATAATAATCTTACTGTACTTACGCTTACCCTTAGCCAGCAGTTTTAAATAGGACTCTACGTCGCCCGCTCTGGCCCCGGGAATACATTTAACTGTGGTCGCTGGTGTCGCTAACTTCACGTTCCTTAGAATAGAGTCGCCAATAACCAGAGTTTGTTGCTCAGCGGGTGTGTCGCTGAGTGGGGAAAATTTATTAGACACGTGAACGGGTTGGTGGTGAACCTGGGGCTTCGGTTTAGGGCTACGCTTCTTGTTTCGCACAGTCACCCAACCCACCTGTCCTCCCGGCTGCTCGGGAGCTGCTGGGGGGGCTGGAGAAGCTACAGCTATGTGGCTCGCACCGGCTACTGGGGACTGGCTAGCTACATCTCTACACGATCTACTCTCCATGGTGCAGAGCCGCGACTCTAAAAGGCTCATCCTCGCCTCCATCCTGGCAAATAAGCTACATTTAACACATGTGTCGTTATCGCTAAAGGAGGCAGAAGAGTGACTGAACATCAAACACACTGAGCAGGAGAGAGCAGGGGAGTGAGAGGGAGAAGCCATCGTTAGCTGCTAATGCTAAATTGCTTTAGCTAACGGGTAGTGTGTAGCTCACAGTGGTTTTATCAACGAGTCGCTGAGACAAGGGGGTGTATGAGCGACAAGTCAAGATAGCACAACTATGAAAGCAACTTAGAATTAGCGTAAATGATTAGGATGTGAAAGGGTACAGTGAGAGACGAGGAGGAGAAGAGACCGATACAACACACAGTAGCTAACACCGGAAGTGACACAATACGCTCACCGCAATACGTCAGCACGTCCCTGGCAACTCATCCATCCACCCATGTATGTGTGAGCTATAATGATCACTTCATTCCCAAAACACAGGCTCTCTAGTGGTTCCAAGAGTCTGTAAGAGTAGAGCAGGAGGTCGAACTTTTAGCTATCAGGCTCCTCTCCTATGGAACCAGCTCCCAATCTGGGTTCGGGAGGCAGACACTGTCCCAGCATTTAAAGTAAAACTAAAAACCTTCCTCTTTGACAAAGCCTATAGTTAGGGCTGGATCAGGTGAGTCCTGAACCATCCCTTAGTTGTGCTGCTATAGGTTTAGACTGCTGGGGGAACTCCCATTATGCACTGAGCACTTCATCACTTCCCTCTGTCTCTCTGTCTCTCTGCCCCCCCACACCTGTTTATTTATTTATTTATTTATTTTAACATGTCATCATGTCAAAGTGTCACTTTTTCCTCCCATAGTCCCTCTGGCTCTTCTCTCTCTCTCGTTTCAGATAACTCTGGCACCGGGACTGCAGGACAACAACAACTACCATCACCATTTTTATCATTAATTACAATAACTCAGTAATTCATTAATATATATAATCCTGTTGTAGATCACTACATTGTTATTGTTATCTCTCTCTTCTCTCCCCCGCTTTCCACCCATCTCTCCTTTCCTCCCCCCTTACTTTTCTTTCCTCACCCCAACCGGTCGAGGCAGATGACCGCCCACATTGAGCCTGGTTCTGCCAGAGGTTTCTCCCTGTTAATGAGGGAGTTTTTCCTCCCCACAGTGCTTGCTCATTGTGGGAACTGTTGGGTTTCTCTACGTTAATATTGTTTTAAGGTCTTGACTTTTAAATGTAAAGTGCCTTGAGATAATGTAAAATATGAATTGACGCTATATAAAAAAAATTGAATTGAATTGAATTAATGAGACAGATGCTCAAGAGAATCTGGATAACAAGAATGGACCTCACTAAGGAGGGGCCCCCATATTTCATCTGAATTTCCCCTCAACCCACGGGGGAAACGTGGGGGGCAAGTGCCTACTGTTGTATTCTTCGATTTTTTTTTTATTGCTGAGTTGCTCAATGTTCTTTGGGCTATTGTTTGTTCTCATGGTATATAATATATATATATATATATATATATATATATATATATATATATCATGGAGTATAATGCCATTTTCCAAAGCTATAAATGAACAGCATATCGTTAGTGTCGTTAAATGTTAATGGGTTAAATAATCCAATTAAAAGGACTAAGATAATTTTGAAAATGAGAAAACTTAAGGCTCAAGTTATCTTCATGCAGGAAACACACCTTTCCCAGGAAGAGCATGAAAAGCTGAAGAAATTTGGTTTTAGAAACACCTATTACAGTACTTGTAAACAAAGGAACAAAAGAGGTGTGGCAATACTTATACAAAACTCAACTAAATTTGAATGTCTAAAAGAAATCAAGGATACAGAAGGATGATATATTATAGTGAAGGGGAAACTAGAGGAAGAGATGGTTACGTTAATTAATGTATATGACCCTCCAGAGAGTACTAAACAATTCTTTAAATCATTATTCCCAGTCATGGCCTTAAAATCTGAAGGTATAGTGATATGTGCTGGTGATTTTAATATGATAATGGATCATAGGGTAGACACAACAAGTATAAAAAGAAATAAGACACATATATCTATATTTGTAAACATGTCGTTGAAGGAACATAAACTGTTTGATGTATGGCGTGAACTGCATCCGAAGGAAAAAGACTATACACATTACTCTACTTTATATAACACCCCTCGCCCGGGGAGTAACTCAATGTAGAACCGCCACTGCCCTTAAGGAAGGTAGATTGCCACCCTCATGTAATGAAGCAATCATATCTGGAGGGTAAAGATGCAGAATATTGTCACAATTACAGACCCATTTCTATGCTCAATGTAGATTACAACATATACACATCCATTATAGCAAGGAGAGATCAGAATTTCATGACAGAATTAATTGACGAGGACCAAACTGGATTTACTACAGGACGACAAACATTAGATAACATAAGAAGGACCCTGCAAATAGTAAACTCGATACAAATGAAGGAAACTAAGGCTATATTGCTGAGTCTTGATGGCGAAAAGGCTTTTGATGGCGTAAATTGGATATTTGTATATTTAACATTAGAATGTTTTGGATTTAACAAAGAAGCCATTAAATGCATCAATGCAATATACCAGAATGCTATAGCTAGAATAAAAATGAATGGTAGTCTAACAAAAAGCATAAAGCTACAGAGGGGAACACGCCAAGGATGTTGTCTGTCCCCTCTCCTCTTTGACTTATACATTGAACTTCTGGCGCAGGCTATAAGACAGTGTGAGGAAATAAAGGGAATACATATTAAAAAACAAAAACATGTAATAAGTCTGTTTGCAGATGATGTAATAATATATTTAGAAAGACCTGATACAAGCCTAACACATTTAAGTATATAAGGATATACAGAGACCACTCATTATATAAAACAAATGTGAATAAAACACAGATTCTGGCTTTTAATTATACCCCTTCCCAAGAAATTACAAATGCTTATAAATGGAAATGGAAGTCAGAAAGCATAAAATATCTTGGGGTAACCCTAACAAAACAGATAAGCCATCTTCAGAAGATAATTCCAGCCATGTTTTCATTGTGATCAGATTCATATACAAATTAAGAGGATATTGAGAAATGGTCGACCATATCACTGGAGTTCAGTTCAAAGATTGACATTATTAAAATGAACATTTTCCTGAGGCTATTGTATTTCTTCCAATCCCTTACTGTCAAGATACAGTTAGAAAGATTTAAAACCTGGGACAAATTGATATCGAGGTTCATTTGGAGTGGTAAAAAACCAAGAATAAAATATAGCATGCTCCAACTGGCTAAGAATCGGGGGGGTATGGCACTCCCAAATTTAAAGGATTATTATGAGGCAGCACAACTTGGTCAAGTGGTGTGACAAGCATTATAACTCCAAATGGAAAGAGATTGAGATGAGGGTGGCTAGCAAACCAGTGCAATCGCTTTTGGGCAACATTACATTGATAAAAACTACTCAAAGGTTCAATAGATCCAATAACCTCCCACACACTGACTATCTGGGCTGATTTCAATAAAAGGCATAGATTGGAAAAGAAAGTGAGATTGTTGAGCTGGATTGCATATGATGAAAGATTCAAGCCAGACTTGAGTGACCTGACATACAGGAACTGGGAGAGGAAGGGAATCACTGCCATGTGTACAATACTAAAGAATGGAAACAACATGTCTTTTCAGGACCTTAGAGAAATGTATGGATTAAAAAATTAGGATTTTTTTTAGATAACTACAGCTAAGGGATTATATCATAAGGGAAATAGGGAGTGCAAAAATATTAAACGGAGTGATAGATGTACTAATGCGAGTATATAATGGGTCAAAAATCAAGGTGGTATCTGTGTTATATGAAAACCTCAGAGACTGTACGAGTGCTTCAACTGATTACATTAGGGCTAGATGGGAGACGGAGCTGGTCCTGCAGTCAGGCCCCGTGTTCAGCCAGGCAGGGCCTCACAACCAGACACAGGTTAGGTACTAACTATAGGTTAGAGAGCGATTCAGAGGAACTTTATCAATACCTGTATCAAGAAAGATACTTATTAATGGAGGAGGTCGTAATTCATGATTACTCAGAGTAGTGAACCTGACTGAGTATAGAGACGTTTACATTGGTAGAAACCTCCTGTTTGGCACGAAGAAATTCTTCTTTCATTAAATTGTAAAAACTGTGCATGATTGATTTCTTCTGTGGTTGTTTAAAGAATCAGTGGTGTCAGTGATAGTGCTGTGCTTTAGAGTTCTGGGAAACACCACAGAGCAACTACAGGTTACAGATATTATTCATCTTTGGTTCATCATGTTCAGGAGGACAATATTAAGATCAGGACAGAGATTATACAAGGCTGGGTTAGGTATAAATGTGTGTGGTAAAGTATATGAGTTGCTTATGGACGAGGCAGTTATGTGATCCTGTAAGATAACTATAGAATAGATTTTTTTATTTGTATCTGAAAAAACATAGTTCCAAAGAAATCAGGTGTAATCATGACAGTGGATGTATAGTATATAGTATATAGTATATAGAAGCATAGGAAGTGTCCATATCTCCATTTAGCTCAAAATCACAGTGAAAAAATATCACAACAAAACAGCTTCTAAATAAAAGTATTAGATTCTTGTGTAACCCAGGTTAAAAATCTGTATTAAAAACAATAAATTAGTTGATTGAATGAAGAAAAGTGAAATTCATGGTGGATAAATCAATTAATTAATACTACGTTTTGGTTAATAATAAAAAACAGATGTTTATCTAAAAGGAGAGATAGAACCATAATAAAAGACGGTCTGTCACCCAATCAGAAAAGAAGCCCCGCCCATTGAGCTGATCGGAGCAGGTTCACTTCCTCTGAAGTTGCTGGGAAGAGAGAGAGCAAGGCGCATTAAACAGACACTCACCATAGGAAGATAAAACAAGAAAAGTGGATCAGACTCGGAAAAGCTGCCGAAGAAATCTCCCGGGACGACCATGACCTGTGTGAGCACAGTCGGAGGAACCTCTCGGGAAGAGAAACGCATCGGTGAGCGGCCGTCTTGATGTGCTAAAGGCTAATAGCTAATGCAACGAGTTAAACCGTTAGCATAGGAGCTAACATCAGAGCACTAGCTCCGGTGCTGATTGGCGCGAGAGAGACACACTACGACACACCACACATTAATGCTGAAGCCCTGATCCGACATTTTAAAGGTGCATTGTGAGACATTTGTTTGCTCCTTTGTTGCACATAGAGCTGTATTATGTGTGTGTTTAGCACCTTATTTATGCATTCTAAGCTCATCCAGCCATATTTTATTAGCTGTGCACATTACATATTTTTCTTTCTAGATGATTGATATTGTTTTATGTGCTAATTACGATGTAAAGAGCACAGGATATTTTGATACTGTTGATTTGGAGTGAGGAAGATTATTTCAATAACATAATGTGATATTTCGAGTGTTGCTTATTTTATTACTGAACATTGTGATAGCATGTTGCAACAGTAATTGAGTAAAATTGTTATTCTCTATTAGGCCTGGGACGATAACAAATTTTGCTGGACGATATATTGTCCCACGAATTATTGCCGATAAACGATATTATTGCCAACATGATAATATATCATAATAATGCACACCCTTTCAAATACAATAAACTTTTATTTTTCAGTAATTTTTTACCATCGTAATTGTAATTTCAGGAACGTTGAAATATCCTAAATAAATAAAACAAACAAAGAATAAAATGGACTCTCAGTCTCTGTTAGCAAAAACAGCACTCAAATATAAAACCACACACAACCAAGACAATAAATAAAATGGCTTATCAAGTCTCGATTAACAAAATTGCACTTCAATAAATATTGAACATTTAGGCCGTTTGTGACATGTATTTTCTTGCAGGCAATTCGTTTTGTCTGTCTGTCAAACGTTTGCAGCATCTCTCTCAATGCTGGCTTTTCAACTGTACTAAAGGGCAGCATTTCTTTTGCGATGCAGCGAACTACAGTTTCTTTGAGCGCACACCATTTTTGCTCCATTTATATTTGCTTTGTCGACCAAACGCCTCAGTGAGTGTTGACTTTCGGGACGAAGGCTCTGCATCTTGAGGTGCACTTTTTTTTCCCCAGCTGGGAACACTGGGTTGGGTGGTTGTGCTTTAGGTGGGCATGCAACTTTGTTGTGATGCTTTTTTTTGTTGCCACCACTGGCTCGTCCGTGTTGATGGGCTCACCTTGCTCATTTGGTTATTACAGATGTGGTAGAAAGAAATTTTTTTGTACAATGTTTATTTTTTTTAGTACATCAGTTTGGCTGAAATCTGTGGTGCTTCCACCTGCTGAACACAGAATAAACTATAAGTACCAGTCTTGGCTGCTTAACACAGCTCATATTACATGTGTAAAAATTATTGTAGGCTATTGTATTGTACAGTATCTGTAAATAATCGTGTTTCTCCTCTGTTCCTTAATATCTACAGATATGACAATGATTTCAGCATAAAACATCCTTTAACGTGACTTTTTTCATTTCATTACATGAAGCACTGCAACACCTGATGTCCTCTGAATCCACTGTGGCAGCAGCAACAAGGTGGAGATCGGCAGCTTCAGGCTGGTCAACATGATAATATTGAGTCAATTTCTGTATCCATTATGGTTGGTAAAATGAACACTGTTATCACAACAATGTTCATCTTTTACTTTCTGATTTGATAAACTTTAGATAAAAAGTCTTTTCTTTTTTGTCATAAGAGACAGAACACGGTCAGCACAGCTGTGTCCCTCAGGTTCGTCCGTCCCTAATAAAATGACAGGAAACATAAAGTATGGCATTATTGCCGAGATAAGTGTTACTTTCAAACAAAGTCTTTGTCCTTATATTCTGTGGATATTCAACTATGTATTTGAATATGGTTTGGGATTAAACAATGTACTACAATGAATGTGCAGTATGGAGTTCTTTCACATTAAAAGTATTGCATTTATAATGTAATGCATCATGTGCAATCATTTGCTTTAATTGTTAGTAAGTTATGAAAACAGGTCTATACCTGGTAGGTAAACTGTTCATTCATAAATAAAGTCCAGCTCAACAAGTTTCACACTGCAGCAGCTGCACTAACGTTATTTCTGAACCAATAATCTAATAAAACATTATTACTGAAGTTACCCACAGTAACATAGTCAAGCCAAATAGGTTGGGGAGCTGAACAACTTTACATAACGTTAAATATCTAACTTGGTGGAGCTCATTCACTAAACACACAGTCGCCTTCAGTTTAAAAGATTTATCACCATAAACTCTAACGCTCCTCTCTCCGCTGTGTGAACCGCTTCATGTCATGCCGCTCCCGTTAGCATTGCCATTACTGCTGGTATGTTGCCTGGAGGTTAGCGGAGCTAAGCTAACCAGCCAGGTACAGAGACAATGATACCTGCTCATCACTACTGACACGTAAATAAAAGGCAGTACTTTACACACCACAGACACTTCTCCGTCAGGACAATCAGCCGAACAACAAACGATAATATTCACATGTGAGTGAAAACTCCTCCCCAGACCCGGTCGCGTTCGGTGACAGGGATTAGCCTGTTAGCTCAGGTGAAGCCGAGCAGACCACAGGCTAACAGCCAGAGTGACGAGCTAACGGTGACGTCACATGTCAATCAAGTGATAATTATTCACAATTTCAAACCTCTGTATTATCTAAACAGATAATACATAGTTGTCATGAAGGAAGAACTTACTGATTGAGTCTAAAACCGTATTTTGAACCAGGCTGTAAACAGGTTTAATTCTGCTCTAAAGTCTGGCGTTTTAACATGGGAGTCAATTCCCATTGACTCCCTCTTGGAGCCAGCCTCAAGTGGCCACCCAGTGAACTGCAGTTTTTTGCCTCAGCGCTCAGCCCGGGATGTTGCTGCTTGGTGTGGAGCCAATGCTAGCGGCCCTGCCTCCCCCCACAGAGACAAAGAGACTGGATGACTGACAAGAGGGTTCACTCTGTTCATTCCGCTATGGAACAAACGCCCCCAGGTGCTGAGACCGAGCTCAGAGTGAACCCTCTTGTCATCCAGCCTGCTTGGAGGCGAGAGAAGAGGAAAACAAAGGCGCATGCACATGGCAATAAATCGAGGCGGGAAAAATTATCGAGTTCATTTTAATTTATCGTGCGATTAATTGATTTATTGATTATCGGCCCAGGCCTATTCTCTATTGATAAAGAGTTTATGTAGATTTAACATGATTAATGTACTATAATTCATTTTTTGAGATTTGAGAAAATTAAGATGAATGCTCTGATCCAACTTATCGTAGGTCAGGTTTTTTGATGGACCCATTGAGAGTTTGACCTACCTGGATGTTGGAGCCAGTCAAAGTTTGATGGCGAGCCAGACCCCGGAGGATACTTAGAGATACTACGCCGTGGAACCTGAATCCTTTTACACTTCACATACACACACACACCATCCACGCAACAGTGCGGTGGGACTGATTTTCCACCTTCACGGTGTTGACTGAACAGTGACTGAAAACAGGTGAACTGAACTTTAGAAAAAACGCAGCTGCAAAACTTTATTTTATTTTTTATTTTCTATACTTACCCGGGTAAGAGTTGTGATAATTTGTGTGATTGATGTTTTTATTCATCCTTCCCATCCTGTAATAAATAGGGAAGCGTATACTCCTGCGTCATCGTTTGATCAATCCTGGGCTCCATAGTCGATCTTAGAACTTCTGATTTCACTGGTTATTGAACCTAGTTACTATTTTTCAGTACTATTCTCTTTTCCTCTCAGAAGGGTTACACTTGTTTAGTTTTATTTCATAATACATGATAATATTGGATCATTCATTTGTATTTATCAGCATGTAAGCTTGTTGCAGTGTCTCAAACCCAGTTTTTCATCAATGTCACAGAAGAACAACAATGAAATGGACGGCTACACACCAGAATTGTATGGACCTGAGGGCAGAAAGTGACCTTACTTTGGAGGAAATGGACGACAAAGAGTTGTTGGACATGGTCTGGGCAGTGGTCAACAAATTGTCAGAGGGCACAAATAACCATCCACTTCCTCAAGATGTCTCTGCTCAGGAATGGCATGACTTGTTCAACTGGACTGGTTCTGATGAGGACCCCCCCCCAATAGCATCACCTCTCAGCTTGGAGCAGCATCCTCCTGAAACCCAATGGTGAACTGGCTGCTGCCATAAACCACCAGCAAGTGTCCTGCAGTCAGGCCCTGTGTTCAGCCAGGCAGGGCCTCACATCCAGACACAGGTAAGGTACTAACTATAGGTTAGAGAGCGATTCAGAGGAACTTTATCAATACCTGTATCAAGAAAGATACTTATTAATGGAGGATGGGGTAATTCATGAGTACTCAGAGTAGTGAACCTGACCGAGTATAGAAACGTTTACATTGGTAGAAACCTCCTGTTTGGCACGAAGAAATTCTTCTTTCATTAAATTGTAAAAACTGTGCATGATTGATTTCTTCTGTGGTTGATTAAAGAATCAGTGGTGTCAGTGATAGTGCTGTGCTTTAGAGTTCTGGGAAACACCACAGAGCAACTACAGGTTACAGATATTATTCATCTTTGGTTCATCATGTTCAGGAGGACAATATTAAGATCAGGACAGAGATTATACAAGGCTGGGTTAGGTATAAATGTGTGTGGTGGTGGTTTTAACTCTCTGACACCAAGGGGACAGATGACACAGAGGATGCAGGTTGTCTTATCTCTTATTTTGTGTCTGTTCTTG
This sequence comes from Paralichthys olivaceus, assembly GCF_024713975.1. Classification (NCBI taxonomy): domain Eukaryota; kingdom Metazoa; phylum Chordata; class Actinopteri; order Pleuronectiformes; family Paralichthyidae; genus Paralichthys; species Paralichthys olivaceus. The sequence goes on from NC_091104.1 coordinate 2,603,506, forward strand.
TCTCCAGTTCAACAATGTGCCATCAGGGAAGCTGACCAAACACCTGGAGGTGAGGCTGGCTCCTGTTGGATTATTGTAAGTATCACACACATTAATGCAAACACACACAAACACACCTCTGAGCTACTGTTTCTATGTGTCTGATTGTGTTTATGTAGCAAAGGAAAGGGGGTTTACGGGGCTCCAGGAGACAGACTTCCTTTTCCCGTGAACAACCGCCACTCACAGTAAGTCTGCCTGACTAGTTCACAGTCACCTTTTCTGTCATGAATTTATATTTCTTTGATTGAGATGCTTTCATGTTCTTTTCTTTCCTCACAGTTTTAAACATTGGTAATTCATGCTTTCTGTGTTTTTTCTGTTTTTCCACAGAAAGAGAAAATGTGAGAGCTAGCTTTCGAAGACGGAACAGACACTAAACGCTGTTGCTGAGCTCGAAACTCCTGACTGTGCAGTCGTTGAGCCCAACGTTGAAAAGAGAGTATGTGTCTTTGCTTTGTAGGTTTGAGACTCTGTGTCACACAAACCTCATCCAGCTGTGTCTATGACCACACTTCTAAAACTGTTCTCTAACTATAATTCTTGACATCATGACACATCTATATATCCAGATTTAACTTGTGCAAAACAAGAAAGACACCAGTTCATTGTTGATATGCATTATGATACATACCAAATAGATATTAGAAATATAATAAAACAAATGATCTACAAAATAAAATTAAAATCGCATTTATAAAAATACTATATATATATATATATATATGCAGATATACATGCATTTATACTTCTGACCAAATGTATTTATGCAAATATTTTAATGACCTATTTTTCTTATAGTAGAGTAGGTTTTAATAATGTGACTTTACTTTTACTTTTGTTAATATAAAGTATTCTGTTACATTTCATTACTGGATGAATAAGAAGTATTTAAGTGGGCAGAGAAGAGACGGGGACTTTGATACTGATTATAAAGGCTCGGTATAGTGTATGACTTGCTTATGGATGAGGCACTGATACAATCCTGAAAACTATTATAACTAACAGGTTGTGGTTTTAACTCTCTGACACCAAGGGGACAGATGACACAGAGGATGCAGGTTGTCTTATCTCTTATTTTGTGTCTGTTCTTGTCTCCAGTTCAACAATGTGCCAGCAGTGAAGCTGACCAAACACCTGGAGGTGAGGCTGGCTCCTGTTGGATTATTGTAAGTATCACACACATTAATGCAAACACACACACACACACACCTACCTCTGAGCCTCCGTTTGTATCTGTCTTCTAATGTGTCTGATTGTGTTCATGTAGCAAAGGAAAGGTGATTTACGGGGCTTCAGGAGACAGAGTTCCTTCTCCCTGTCCAGACACAGGAGGCTCTGGAAGAGATGGCAGCTGACATTGTCGCTGCTGTCCAGACACAGGAGGCTCTGGAAGAGATGGCAGCTGACACTGTCGCTGCTGTCCAGACACAGGAGGCTCTGGAAGAGATGGCAGCTGCCGTTGCTGTCGAGGCACAGGGGGCTCAGGAGAAGATGGCAATGGAATTGAATGCTGCAAGAAAAAGCTCTCTGTCAGCTCTCCTGTTTTCTACTATGGATTATCCAATGCATCTAGTTGAGGACAATCTTCTTATCCAAAATTCAGTTAAAATAAAAAAAAAAAGATTACAATGGTACTTCAAGCTCCTGAAGTTTGTTACATTCTCCTATTTGTTTTAACCTGTAATGGAAATTACATTTAATTGCATGAGCGGACAATGGTTGACCAAATTGTTAATCTAAAAAGGGTAACCTTAAGGTTTATGATGGTGGCTTAAGAGACACAGAAATTGCCACCACAATATCCAACCAGATGTTTTTTCATTTATCCGACCACCTCTCGTTTATTCGACCGGACGTCGTTGCTCCGGTCAGGTTTCTCATTTATCCAATCACATGTTGTATATCCAACCAGATATTTTGTCATTTATCTGACCACCTCTCGTTTATCCAACCGGACATTGTTGCTCCGACCAGGTTTCTCATTTATCCAATCACATGTTGTATATCCAACCAGATATTTTGTAATTTATCCAACCACCTTTCGTTTAAAAAAATGAGAAACCTTGGTGAGACAAACAAGGGGTGTTTGGATAAATTTTTGAAGTGGGATGATTCAGATCTGTACGGACATTTTAAGGTCCTCATCAGTGCATAAAAGCAGAAGAGATCATTCTGTGCTTGGTTTCTCCTCAGAAACAGATCTCTGTCTGCTCGACAAGCTTTAAAATGATGGAGTACATGACAGTGGTTGTCCGATGGTGCCGTGTGCCCCAGCCTCACATCAATTAACCCACATCAGGTCTTGGTGGTACATGAGCAGGTGGAACTGTACAGAAAATGAGACCCAGCATTTGAGAGTTATTTGCGCTTACCTATCCAGCACTGGTGTTTGGAGTTATATAGCCAAACTGTTCTCTACAATGAAGAAGCTATGGGCAGACCCAAGGTTTAATCTATTGGGCTCTGGAGCTTTTGAGTTATTGTTGACAGATAAACAACCATTGACTGAAATTGTCAACCAATATATTGTCACATACACTGAGATTCAGCCAGGAGTTAGCTTCTACGAAAATGTCATTAAGACAGTAGCATTGGTGAAAGCGTGCAGTCGGACCCTAAGAAAAGAGCTGACCGTTGCAGACCATAGGATGATGTTTAAGCTATCCTGCAGACATGTAAGTACTGAGCACATCCTCTCTTAAACTTTTTTTTTCTCAAAAAAAAAAAGAAAAGTTTATATACTCCTTTTCCACAAATCGTTTGTTTGTTTCATGTCACCCTGACAGGAACCCCACAGCCTGGTAGTATTGCCACCTGGGTCTGCCACCAACATGATCACAGTGCGATGCACTAAGCCCCAGACGATATATGACCTTATGCCAAAGCATGGCTTACATTGCTCCTGTAATGGAAATTTTTACATTTGTGTATGTTTAATTGCATGATGTATGTATGTGAATGACTGACCAAAGAGTTGACCAAATTGTTAATCTAAAAGGGTAACCGTAAGGATTATGATGGTGGCTTAAGAGACTTGAGTTTTATGGCCTTGAGAAACCACAACTTTATGGTATCTCTTGGTATCTCTGATTGGGATCTCACACTGAACACTGATTCTCCTATGTTCTTTGCTCATTTGTGCATGTCATTCAGATGATGTGTACTGATGAGTCCATCTGCAGATGCTGAATTAAACTTTCAGAAAGAAGTGTTTGACTTTGTGCTTGTTTCACAGAAATTGCCACCACAATTTTGGTGTTGTCGGCAGGATCACTCTTGTGAGAAGACACTCTGGATCTCAGGGCTGAAAGGTAAAACTGCGCAGGGAGTCTGGGACTCTGACCTCAACCTCCCTGAGAAAAGAAGGTAGAGACGTGAGGGCCTGATGCCTGAAAACCAAAGAGTGCTCTCACTGCTGTGATCCAGTGGACCACTTAGCACAAAGACACTGTCTTTCTGGGACGACAAATTCAGAAGGGAAACGGTTCTCTCACAGGGTGAGTGACAGACGTGTCGGCATGGCAAGGTTTGGAACCGATGTAGAATCAAGGAAGCTTCAGGTGATCTTGGAGATCACGGGTGGTCTTGGAGACCACAGAGTTAATATAGAATAAGCCTGTTGGTGATCTTAGAGAAGGTCACATAGTTAATTGGGAACTAATGAGTATGGTATTAGAATAAGCAGGTTGGTGATCCGAGAGGAGGTCACAGAGTTAAGGAGTATTGATATATACAAGATATAATAATAGGAATATACGGAGTGTTTGTTGATTTTAATAAACTTGTTATATTGGGTTCTGACGTCGAGTTCATGATTTAACAAACTATGATATAATATAGTAAATAGAGTTTTGCACTGGAGATGGGACTGAGACCTGAGCCAGGATCATCTCGACACTGCGATGAATCTGCTTTAAGAGAAGTTCTCAACCCCCAAAGGTAAGTAAAGGTAAGTACATTTAAGTAAACGTAAGTATATTATGGGTCTAATTGGCTTTTTGAGGTTATTAAGAAAGACTTAAATCCTAAAATTAAAATCCTAACAACAAATTTTTAACAAAAGTAAATTAAAAAGAACGGATTAAAATAAATTAGGGAATTTCTAAATGTCTTTTCCCATATCAGCATAACTTTGGTCCTCCAAATTTTGTATTTTGTTGAACAAATGGGGAGTTTAAATTGATAAATAAGAGTTATGTTAAAACTGCTGAGACAACCTATTAGAGAAATGGGTTTAAACATTGGTAAAGGAAAGAAAGATGAGGATAATGCTAATCCACTTTCTTTTCTTAATGTTCAGTATATGTTAATAAGTGATGGTAAGCGTAGAGTTAGAGAGGAACGAGTTAGTGAGGACAAATTATAAGGGAAAAAGAAATGTAGGGATATTTGTACTGGAGCGTGTGAATTTTGGTTAACTGAAGTGAATATCAGGGACAGTTTACAGAAGGTAGGGATTGAACTAATCTCCAAGTCTCAGTGTGTCCGACTAGACCCTGATCTGGACTCAGCTCCACCGAGAGGACAACTACAGCCAGCAGCGGTGCAGTGTCCCTAACCTCCATCCAGACCTCGACCTTGTTGCAGCAGAGGAGGTGGATAGGCCTCCATCATGCACCACTCACATACTCCACGGCGAACCAGGAAGGAGGCAATTTATGATTTGAATGCAACCTTGCAAGAACTGATGGTGGAGGTGGCTGCAGGAGATGGAAACACTCAGCTGATCTCCAGACCATGGACATTCACCAGTATGAAAGAACCTACCATTTGATCTCTCCCACAAGTGTTAAGTGGGGGAGTGGTATGCAGTGCAACTGGAACCAGCACTGAACAGCAGAGACTGCTGATGACTGAGATGGGGACTCAGTATTCGAAAGTGGCAAGATCCGTCTCTGCACAGGAGTGGAGAATGGTGAATCCAGCATAGGGTCATGCTGATCATGCAGAAAAACTCTTGAACAGCAAGAAAAAGAAAAAGGACAGCTGGCAGCATATCAAAACCAAGTCTGCGGGCACAAGAAAGGTCATGGACGGAGAGGAAGGGGACGTGGAAGAACTGACGCTTGTTTCAAATGTGGCAAAATTGGACATTAGATCAGGGATTGTCCTGAGAACCAATACACATAGTGCGATTGAGTAGCGGTGGAGCTGGGGACAGTATATAGAGAGATACACTGTACCATTGTTTTGTTAAAATGAGGTTAAGGAAATTTTAAACATTAATTTTTGTTGTCACCACGCTGGCTGATAGATTTTATTGGTAGAGATTTGATGTGTTCATTGAGTAATATGCTAATTTTAACATCACAAGGTGTAGATGTAACTAGAGGATTTGATATATGCATATCAATGGAAGATTCTTAACTCTTCCCTCACCTCTGTAAGTAACACTTTCTTGTGTGTTCAATCACTGTGTTGTCTCAGTAGCTTAGATTGATTCACTGGAAAGGTATCAAATTCTGATCTCCATGTTCTATTAGGCAAAGGAGAACAAAAACAATTGGTATTGAAAGTTTTGGAACTTTGGACCAAAAGGGGTTATGGGAAGGGAAAAAACATCTGATCCCAATAATAATAATAATTTAATCAGAGGTTTAGAGGTAAATCACAAAAGATTTCTGCAGTGATAAATGCAATTATCTTAAAACAGTTCTTAAAACAGATCAGATCATTATAGCAGGTGATTTCAATATTCATGTAGATGTTGCCAATGACAGCCTTAGTTCAGCATTTAAATCAATAATAGACTCGATTGGTTTCACTCAACATGTGAATCAACCGACCCACTGCCTGAATCACACTCTTGATCTTGTCCTGACATATGGCATTGACATAGAAAATATAACTATTCCAACAGAACCCTCTTCTGTCTGACCATTTTTTACTTACATTTGAATTCAGAATTGTTAATTACGTCAATTCTGGACGGAAATTCTATTATAGTCGATGTCTATCCGACAAAACTGTTCACAAATTTAAAGAACTGCTCCCCTCTTCCCTTCCCTCTCAGCCATGTGTCAGTACAATACAAGAAGATTATCAAAACCTTACTCCCACACTAGTTGATAACTTTGTAAATAGTACTGCAGCCTCACTAAAAACAGCACTTGAAGCTGTCGCCCCATTAAAAAAGAAGAAAGTAAGTCAGAGGAGATTAGCTCCATGGTATAATTCCCAAACGCACGTTCTAAAACGGACATCGCGGAAGCCAGAAAGGAAGTGGCGTTCCACCACTCGCCAAGACTTCCACCTAGCCTGGAAGAATAGCCTTATAAATTACAAAAAAGCACTAAGAAATGCCCGAACCTCTTAATATTCATTACTAATAGATGAAAATAGGAACAACCCCAGGTTCCTCTTCAGCACTGTAGCCAGGCTGACAGAAAGTCACACCTCTACTGACCCATCTATTCCTCTAGATCTGAGAAGCAATGACTTCATGAGCTTCTTCACTAATAAAATTACAACCATCAGGGATAAAATCCACCACCTCCTCTCAGTGAATAACACTGATACATTGTCTGGTCCTGAAACCATAGCACCAGATTTATGTCTAAACAAATTTTACTCTATTGATCTTCCTGAACTGACCTCGTTAGTTTCATCATCTAAACCAACTACTTGTCAGCTGTTCCAACTAGACTTTTTAAAGAAGTCCTCCCCCTAATTGACCGTTCCATTTTAAATCAGATTAATATGTCTTTGCTAACCTGCTACGTACCACAGGCTTTTAAGGTAGCCGTTATTAAACCTCTGCTTAAAAAGCCTACGCTTGATCCAGAGGTTTTAGCTAACTCTAGACCCATATCCAACCTGCCCTTCATTTCCAAAATCCTAGAAAAAGCCGTTGCTAACCAGCTGTGTGGTTACTTAGATACTTAGATAGTAACGGTTTATTGGAAAAATTTCAGTCAGGATTTAGAACCTATCACAGAACAGAAACAGCACTATTGAAAGTCACTAATGACCTTCTTATGGCATCAGATGATGGACTTGTCTCTGTCCTCGTCTTGTTGGACCTTAGTGCAGCATTTGACACAATAGATCATAAGATTCTGCTACAGAGATTAGAACAACATATAGGAATTAAAGGAACAGCACTACACCGGTTTAAATCATATTTATCAGATAGATTCCAATTTGTTAACGTTAACAATGACTCCTCCATGCACATTCAAGTTAATCATGGAGTTCCACAATGTTCTGTCCTTGGACCAATACTCTTCACCTTATATATGCTCCCCTTAGGCAACATTATTAGACAGCACCACAGCAGACTGCTGGGGGAACTCCCATCATGCACTGAGCACTTCATCACTTCCCTCTGTCTCTCTGCCCCCCCACACCAGTTTATTTATTTATTTATTTTAACATGTCATCATGTCATCATGTCAAAGTGTCACTTTGTCCTCCCATAGTCCCTCTGGCTCTTCTCTCTCTCTCGTTTCAGATAACTCTGGCTGCAGGACAAAAACGACTACCATCACCATTGTTATCATTAATTACAATAACTCAGTAATTGATTAATATATATAATCCTGTTGTAGATCACTACATTGTTATTGTTATAATCAGCCCTGATACTGATGGTGCCCAATTGTTCCCGGTCTCTCTCTCTCCACCTCATCTCTCTATTCTCTCCCTCGCTTTCCACCCATCTCTCCTTTCCTCCCCCTTCCTTTTCTTTCCTCACCCCAACCGGTTGAGGCAGATGACCGCCCACATTGAGCCTGGTTCTGCCAGAGGTTTCTCCCTGTTAATGAGGGAGTGTTTCCTCTCCACAGTCGCCTGTGCTTGCTCATTGTGGGAACTGTTGGGTTTCTCTACGTTAATATTGTTTTAAGGCCTTGACCTTTAAATGTAAAGTGCCTTGAGATAATGTAAATTATGAATTGGCGCTATATAAATAAAATTGAATTGAATTGAATTCATGTCCCACGGAAATAACATTAACTTTATAACCTTACAGTAAAGTTTTGTTGTGGTGTTGCTAAGTTAAGCTCACGCTACTTTATACTGTATATGCAGTAGGAACAGAAAAGCACACATATCGATGTTATTATATATAAAATGCAAAGACTTTCCCTAAGACAATGTGACATACATATCTGTCAATTATGTTACTATGCTTCCCTGCAGACTCTTCACTTCCTGGCCCTTACCGAGACCTGGATCACTCCAGAAAACACTGCCTGAGCTGCTCCCCTGACGATGGCACACCGCTCGTTGTCCTGGGTGATTTCAACATCCCCCAGAGAAGCTGCGCTCCTCTGAATTCATTGACTTCTTCTCCACATTTGACCTCACCCTCTACCCCTCTCCACCGACCCACCGGGCTGGGAACCAACTCGATCTTGTCTTCACAAGATCCTGAAGTACCTCGCCACCCTCTGTTACCCCACTCACTGTGTCTGACCACCACGCTGTCACTTTCTCTCTCCCCTTAAAATTCACCACCTCCCTCGCCCCCAGGCCTCACACAGTCATCACCCGCTGCAATCTGAAATCCCTCTCTCCCTCTGCTCTCTCCTCTACTGTTCTTTCCTCACTACCATCTACAGACCAATTTTCACTAATGTCCACTGAGGAAGCCTCCTCCACTCTGCTATCCTCCCTCTTGTCCTCTTTAGATGCTCTATATCCTCTCACCTACCTACCGGCACGATCACCCCCCCTTCCCTGGCTGTCTGAATCTCTGCGAACCAATAGATCGGTGCTACGAGCAGCAGAGAGAAAATGGAGAAAATCACATCATCCTGTTGACCTTGCCCATTAGCACCACATCCTCTCTGACTTCACCTCAACAGTATCAGCAGCTAAATCTGCCTTCTACCTGTCAAAGATCAACTCCTCTGCCTCCAACCCCAGGAAACTATTCTGCTTATTCTCTTCTCTCCTCACCCCTCCTTCTCCTCACCCTCCTTCCTCCCTCACTGCTGATGACTTTCCAACTTACTTTACCAAGAAAGTAAAAGACATCAGCTCCTCATTTACTCCTATGCCCATCCAGAAAGCACCTCCCCCAAACCTCACCTCTGATGGCCTTACCTGCTTCAGCCCTCTCTCCTCTGAAGATGTTCTCACGCTAGTGACGTCTAACCGTGCCACCACCTGTTCCCTTGACCCGATTCCCTCCTCCCTTCTCCAAGACATCTCTCATGACATCCTGCCATTCCTCACCACTCCGATCAACTCCTCCCTCACTTCAGGCATTATTCCAGCTCCTTTCAAGACAGCCATGGTAAAGCCACTCCTAAAGAAACCCACCCTAGACTCAGCTGACATCTGAAACTACAGACCTGTATCTCTTCTTTCATTCCTCTCTATAACACTGGAACATGCAGTCTAAGACCAACTGTCCTCCTATCTTTCAGAAAATGACTTCCTTTACCCTAATCAGTCAGGCTACAGGACTGGTCACTCCACTGAGACGGCCCTCCTCACAGTGACTGAGTTTCTCGGTGCCGCCAGAGCCTTGTCCGACTCGTCAGTCCTCATTCTCCTTGACTTATCCTCTGCGTTTGACTCAGTCAACTACCAAATCCTCCTCTCCACTCTGGCTGAACTTGGCATTGCTGACTCTGCTCTGACCTGGTTCACATCATACCTGACAAATCGCACCTTTCAGGTCACATGGAATGGCTCCTTGTCCAATCCCTGCCTTCTGGAAACTGGTGTCCCTCAAAGCTCAGTATTAGGACCACTTCTGTTTTCACTATACACTCGATCGCTAGGCTCTGCAATCACATCGCATGGATTCTCTTACCACTGTTATGCTGACGACACCCAACTGTTCCTCTCTCTTCCCACATCCTCCTCCAGCACCCACGTTGTGACGTGCATCTCGGAATGTCTGGCAGACATCTCCGCTTGGACAGCTACGCATCACCTCAAACTCAACCTTAGACAACTGAACTGCTCTTCATCGCGGGGAAATACTGCCCTCATATGGACCTGTAAGTCACTGTCGAGGATGTCACGGTACCATCTTCGTCGACGGCAAGGAACCTGGGCGTAATCCTAGATGATGGACTGTCCTGCGCCCCCCAACATCACTGCTGTGGCCCGATCCTGCAGGTCTGCCCTCTACAAATGTTGCCTAATGATAGGCAACATTATCAGACAGCACCACATACAATTCCACTGCTATGCAGACGACACCCAATTGTATATTTCCATGAAGCATGATGAATCTAATCACCTAGTTCAACTTCAGGAATGTCTCAAAGATATCAAGGCCTGGATGACCCAAAATGTTCTACTTTTAAACTCAGTTGTAATTGGCCCTAAACATCTCAAAGAAACACTGTTTGACCAGATAGTCACTTTGGATGGGGTCAGTCTGGCTTCCAGCTCCACTGTGAGGAACCTTGGAGTGTTGTTCGACCAAGACATGTCATTTGACCCCCATATTAAACTAGTGTCTAGGACGGCTTTCTTCCATCTGCGCAATATTACCAAAATTAGAAACATCCTGTCTAAGCAGGATGCTGAAAAACTAGTCCACGCGTTTGTAACCTCTAGATTAGATTACTGCAACTCTCTATTAGCAGGATGCTCCATGAAGACTGTTAAAAGTCTCCAGTTGGTCCAAAATGCTGCAGCACGAGTGCTGACAGCCACTAGAAGGAGAGATCATATCACTCCTGTCTTAGCTTCCTTACATTGGCTCCCGGTAAAATTTAGAATAGAATTCAAGATCCTGTTCCTCACTTTTAAAGCCCTCAACAATCACGCCCCCTCATATATCAAAGAGCTGATAACACCTTATTATCCAAGTAGCTCACTTCGTTCCCAAAACACAGGGTCTCTAGTGGTTCCAAGAGTCTGTAAGAGTAGAGCAGGAGGTAGAACATTTAGCTATCAGGCTCCTCTCCTATGGAACCAGCTCCCACTCTGGGTTCGGGAGGCAGACACTGTCCCAGCATTTAAAGTAAAACTAAAAACCTTCCTCTTTGACAAAGCCTATAGTAAGGGCTGGATCAGGTGAGTCCTGAACCATCCCTTAGTTGTTCTGCTATAGGTTTAGACTGCTGGGGGAACTCCCATTATGCACTTCTTCACTTCCCTCTGTCTCTCTGCCCCCCCACACCTGTTTATTTATTTATTTATTAGTTTTAACATGTCATCATGTCAAAGTGTCACTTTGTCCTCCCATAGTCCCTCTGGCTCTTCTCTCTATCTCGTTTCAGATAACTCCGGCACCGGGACTGCAGGACAACAACGACTACCATCACCATTGTCATCATTTATTACAATAACTCAGTAATTCATTCATATATCTAATCCTGTTGTAGATCACTACATTGTTATTGTTATATTCAGCCTTGATACTGATGGTGCCAAATTGTTCCCGGTCTCTCTCTCTCCACCTCATCTCTCTCTTCTCTCCCCCACTTTCCACCCATCTCTCCTTTCCTCCCCCTTACTTTTCTTTCCTCACCCCAACCGGTCGAGGCAGATGACCGCCCACATTGAGCCTGGTTCTGCCAGAGGTTTCTCCCTGTTAATGAGGGAGTTTTTCCTCTCCACAGTCGCCTGTGCTTGCTCATTGTGGGAACTGTTGGGTTTCTCTATGTTAATATTGTTTTAAGTTCTTGACCTTTAAATGTAAAGTGCCTTGAGATAATGTAAATCATGAATTGGCGCTATATAAATAAAATTGAATTGAATTGAACTCCCTCTTGGCTGGACTCCCAGCCTCTGCAGCTAAACCATTGCAGCGTATCCAGAACGCTGCAGCGCGCCTCGTTTACAATCTTCCCAAATTGTCCCATGTGACCCCCCTCCTCCGTGACCTCCACTGGCTTCCTGTTGGGGCCAGCATCCGATTCAAGATGATGGTCCTGGCCTTCAAGGCCGTCAATGCAACTGCACCTGTCTACCTCCAAACACTAGTCACACCACATGCCCCAGCGAGAGCACTTTGCTCATCTACATCAGCTGGCCGACTGGTACCCCCATCACTGAGAGCAAACAAAGCCCGCTCAGCGAAGTTGCGACCCTTCTCTGTTTTAGCACATCAGTGGTGGAACAAACTCCCGACCAATGTCAGGACAGCAGAATCGCATTCCATCTTCCGCAAAAGACTCAAGACTCATTTGTTCAGACTTCACCTCGACCCTGACTCCTGAGAACTGGAGATGAAGCTGAAACAGCGCCAAAATTTTCAGTGACATTACGGGAGGGGCATTACGTCTATAGTAGTTTAGCACTACCATAGACAACGAATGGGAATGTGTTTAGGGACGTTTAGCTAAACAATCCATGGCTGCTGCGCGGGAGACAGGGGTCGATTCCCTGATGGAGAGGAACATATTTTTTACATAAAATGTCGAGAATTTCCTGTGAAAGTGAAAAAAAATTAAAAAACTGAATCCACACCTGCATCCACATTAAATGGGTTCCTCCCCTTCCATTCATCAAGTTTGCACAGGATCTAGAAAAGAGGGATTGTAGAGGAGGAAAAGATGTTCTCCATCTCATACATTATTATCTATTTGCTCAGGGTACTTTGTAAAAGACGAATAGAAGAAATATCATCTGAAAGAGGACAACAGTTTTGCTCTACTTCCACTGAATGTTGCTTGGTCAGAACCACTTCTTCCAACTGTCTGATTAAAGTTTTCATGACTTGTTCAGCATAATTTATATAAATAATATATAGATATAGATATATAAATTGTATAGATAATATCAATATACCTCTAGTACTGGGTTAAAGAAGACTGTGACTGTGTTGCTCCTCTTCATAGGAGGGATGAACACAAGAACAGCGAGATACTGTAGGACGAGGACGCTGAGCCAGTGAGGCACGGCACTGTACTGACTGGCCCTGAACTGGATGTTAGTGATGTGCACCGTCTCCAACAGACTGGCCACCATCAGGATGAGACTGATGCAGAAGAAAACGTCTGCAGGACACAACATACGACAGTTCAGTCAACTTTTCAATAACATCATGTATCTTAGCTATGATCTTGTGTTGGAAATGATGTTTACAATAAAACTCGAGGAACCTGTTGTTCACAATAAATTAAACAAATTAATAATTTCTTTTAAAGTCACACTGTCCCGTTGACCAAATAATTGACACACTTTTCAGTGGAACTACTTTCTACCAAGAAATGTTCCCTTTCCAGCATCACAGGGGTCGGACACTCACTGATGAGAGGCGTCCCCCTGGTGATGGGCAGCAGGTTGTTCATGATGAGCAGGATGAGGGTCATCTTGAAGGAGGAGTGGTTTGGGGCCCAATAATACTCAAGATTAACCGTATGATACATCTTACTGTGTGGTTGTTCACGTATATGAGGGGCAGAGGAGATCTCAGCATGTAGATTCCTGAAAAGATCAATGGTTCAGTTACAACCAGTATACTACTGTTTACTTCCTCTATTTACTTTGTATTCTATTTACATGCTGAAAAACACATATGGGTCACAGTGTAGAAATTGTTAAATAAAACTTTTGACTGTCCTTTCACTTTGCTGGGGACAGTGGAGGGGGCTGAGGCCTTAAGACAACAAGACAACAATAGACTTTATTTGTACACATTCACATGGATAGATATAATCTTTTTTTCTTTTTTAGAGTTTATTAGTCTAAGCCAAGAAATATATCCTATATATCATCAAAAATCATGTACAAATACAGTAACAGAAAATCACAGAGATGGATCTAATTTAATATAAAAAACAAAGAGACACTGTGACACATACATTTGCCCGTCATTTATCTGGTCTTTAGTCAAACAGTCTCTTACCTTTGCTGAATAAAGCACCTCACATGTGTAAAGTAGTTGTAGAGCAACATCTGCTGTAGTTTGTTGTTCTTCAGTCACGGAAGTTGAAGGAAAAGTCGAGGAAGAGAGACAGAGATGAAGCTGAAACAGCGCCATAATGTTCAGTCGCCGGGAGGGGCATTATGTCCATAGTGATTTAGCACTACCATAGAGAATGAATGAGAACGTGTAAGGGACGTTTAGCGCAGAAGGCCTGTGTTCGATTCCCGGCAATAGACTATTATTAGCCAATTTTTTGTATTTCGAAAGTTGAGCAGATGTAATGTCAACATGTACTTCTGGAATTGGTTTATTTGTGTAACAGACAATGAAAACCATTTGAAACTTTTTTCTTGAAATATCACTTTTGTAATAATAAGATAGTAAAGTGGGCCTTTTCATGTTTTGAAAAATTTGTGGCAATGACATTGACTTGAAATTGAGAGCAGGCACTGCAAGTCAGAACTGTTCATCAATAGGAAACACAAGCATAGCATTCTGTTTACACGGTATATTTTAGAAGCTCATAGAATCAAGACTGTTCCCTTCAAGTCTAAATCACTTTTGTATTGGGTCTGTTGTTTGCATTAGGGGCCAGCTGGGCTTTTAGCCCCACCCTGCCCGAGGTGTGAGTTGTTGGGCCATGAAGAGGTATATTGTTATCGTGGTAAAAGGCTCAAAGTTAACTAGAAAGTGATTCTGAGATTTACACACTTCCAGCACTACCAGTAATTCTTTCAAAATGACTTTACAAGCGTGGATACGTCATGAGCCATAGTCATCCATAGTTATGCTGCTATAGGCCTAGACGGCTGGGGGATCACCCATCAGGCACCAGAAACCAGCACCTTCCCTCTTCTCTCTCTGCCTTGTTTATTTTATCGTATCTTATTACATGTCTCTAATTCCTTGGGTCTTCTCCTCCCCTCCTTGGTCCATGCTGTGCGGCTCTCCGGAACCCATCCTGGCTCGGGTCCTGATGAGGGATGGACCTAGTGAGGTCACCGGTTTGTCGCAGGGCTAACGTGGAGGGTCATGCAACCACCAGCACTCTCACCTGAGGACCTCTCACCTTTGGAGCCATGTTCACTACTACTACTGCACATGTTGGACCATGAGGGAGGTAGGAGTGCCCGGAGGGACCAACGCGCCCTTGGAAGACCATGCCAACATCCAGGTGGTGATTCCCGGGCTGGATTCAAGCCCATGACCAGAGACTGTGACTCCACCCCCCCTTTATTTCCTTTTGTTCCCCTATATATTTTTTTTTTCTCCACTCACCCCAACCAGTCCTGGCAGAGGCCGTTGATAGATACATGTAGGGAAAGTAGATTTAGTTCTCGTGGCCAATGTGTTTGATGTGCAAGTGCTGTCAAATATATACAGAATATATCCTTGCTGGCCCATCCACTGCAGACAGAGAGGGGAAAGCTGACATGGAGCTCCGGGATCCCCTCCCTCACCTGTTTATAATGCATGAAAATCTAACTTAAGTGATTAAAGCTTTTTACAAGACCAGTTGATGCAGTCGTAGATGCCGGTTTTTTGCCGCCGACTTGTTGATGCCTTTTGAGTACCTGTAGAGGGCTCCGATATGGATGATACCTCATCCTGTTGCCCCTCCATAGGTGTTTCTTTAGTTGTCTGGAGATATTAATGACAGATATCAGACTGATGAAATCAAGTAAAAATAAATGTTCTAATATAGTCAATATCTTTCATGTGTGCATGTGGCAGTGTAGATGTATTTCACTAAATCTAAATGAATTTGAATTACTGTATTTAATGCAGTATAAAGATGGACTATATGTTTATGTATGTGAATTTTTGTATGGTAAGAGCATGTCCTTTATGAGAACTATCAGTTATACAAAGAATCATTTTGACCACCTTGCATTTCCACGGCCAGTCTGATTCACCATAATTATAGGTGATCTCTTCTCCTGGACTTATGTCACGTTTTGCAAACAAACACAGATGGGGCTTCCCTATCACTGTCAAGTACTTCATCTTGGCATTGGGATTCATATGGTTGTCATTTACGAGCCTTCCAAGTGACCCATCCTCTTTTGCTGCATCAACACTACAAAAGCAAAGATAACACATTATTACAAATTGTAATTTGGCAATATAAATTTGCCTGACTTAGAAGCCTTCCCTCAACAATATAGTCTGAAAACTGGCTTACTGCCATTCCAACTGGCACGTGCATGGTCAATTGCAATCACCGATGTCTCAGCGTGCAAGAGAGCAGCATTAGGCCATGTCACAATAACTTGAGCTGAGTCTTGCAGCATATAAAATAACTCCCGCAAAATTCCACCCCCCCAACCGAACTCCACTCCTCGCCCGCTCTCCGCTTCCCCAACAGGTGCATTTATCAGACTCGTTGTGCCCCGGCTGCTTTGGTGACACTAGATGACCTCGAACTGATCGCTGGCCCTCGTGGTGGCGACGTCTCATTCGAATGTCTGCCAACTTTCAATGGTACTTTTTGTGCCTACAGGGTTCGATTCCGGAGAGGGAGTCTGAGATAAATTATTATTAAATTATTGATGACCATATACGACAAAGAATGACATAATGTGCCACACTCACGGCTGATGAAGGCATGTTGAGGGTCAATGAATTGTGTGAGATGTGTCAAATCTGTTGGTTATTATTTTTGTTCATTATCATATGTAAACAAATGGAGGCAAGATTTTTTAAATATATTTTGCATTGAAGAAATAATTGTCTGCATTCAGACTGAGCTCTATATCATCAAATCAGTAATGATTGGATGACTAATGTGCATAACAAAGACATAAATATTACATAAAAAAATCCTTTTAGCCCAGTATTAAGTGGAACATAGTAAATTAAGTTAAATGGAAACAGTCAAACACATCTGCAGATGCATTAACAATTGTATTGATTTAATATACACACATACAAATATTAATAATATGCATTTTCATTAATATTTTATGCCAGTGACAGTATTCGACCAACACTCACAAAGCACTGCTCAATAGCCATGAATCTATGAATGAAATTAAAATATGAAACCTTTATTTGCAGTGTCAAATCACATTGAACACATGAACAACACACAACAATACAATGCTTAATCACAGAATGTCAGTGCCTGTGTTGTGCATCAATAGCTCTCACACACTAAAATCACATAGATCAACATGTAAATATACATCCTCTCAATTATTTCGCATCAGTTTTAGAAACCAGCCAGCATCAAGGTCCACACTTTCCTGACACACACACACATTTTTTACAAACACGAATCCAAACATGCTGCAGAAATGCACAATTCCCCATGCTCTCAGTGACACACAATGCAAAAATTAGTTTGCAAAAATGTACCCACTTTCCGGTGATGGTAAAGTAGTTGACTACAGCTGCTCTACAGTGTTTTCCATTTTCATTATTTTATTTTCATCCTACTACATTTATTTTATAATGCTTGTGCTGTTAAGATTTCACACTATGTACTTACTGACACATAGACTTATATTTTGTTGATGCTTATGTACATATCTACATACTTAATTTAACACTTCATAGCATATTTCATTTATTCCCTCAAGCATATCACACATTATCTAATGGATCTGAAATCCTTGATTGATTTTCTTCATTTGGTCAAGAGACAAACCTCAGTCTCAGACAGGGATCACTGTAGCTATCAGTGCAACATGTGTATAGTAGCCGCCTAGCTCAGGATTTGTGTATGCTCCGCAGTGATGTGCATCATATAGAAGTCAACCTGATAAACCCCCAGGGGCCGCCATGTTGTGGAGTTATAAAAATTGCCATGGAAACAGTTGCTTCTTAAAAATCTTCTTTGATGATTGATGAGGGGCCAACCATCAAAGGGATTGCTGGCCTGCATATCCTTATCAAATCCAATCAAAGAACCAAAAACTCTAGACATTAAAGGATATTTCTTTGGTCCTCTGAACAAGCAAACATAAATAACAAGTTCCCTTGCTTCAAGTTATTAGCTTGTGAAAATAACAGACCGTCAACTGAGAAGACCACAGTCCTCATTAGTGAAGACAACAATCCTGCCTACGGAGACAACCGCTGATTTGTTCAGTAAAAATTCATCAAGAAGACACTGCTCTCATAACTACAAATCCCCTTTACCAAAATGGACATCCTGGTAAGAATTTTTTTTTTTTTAGAAATGTATGTTCAGGTTCAGGTCTTTTAATAATGAATTCCATGTTTCCATTTTTCAGACATGTGGAACAATGCAGTCTGAGATTAAGGCTCTGAAAGAGAAGCTCAAACTGAATGATGAGCTTCTGATAAGGGAGCAGGAGAAAATGACAGCTCGCTCTAAAGCCCACATTGGTGTCCTGGCTGAACTGGCTGTACAGAGCAACAAGGTGAAGGCTCTGGAAGACAAGCTCAAAGAGAACGATGAGCTTCTGATGAGGGAGAAGGAGAAAATGACAGCTCACTCTAAAGCCCACAATGGCAAACTGGCTGAACTGGCTGTACAGAGCAACAAGGTGAAGGCTCTGGAAGAGAAGCTCAAACAGAACGATGAGCTTCTGATGAGGGAGAAGGAGAAAGTGACAGCTCACTCTAAAGCCCACAATGGTAAACTGGCTGAACTGGCTGTACAGAGCAACAAGGTGAAGGCTCTGGAAGAGAAGCTCAAACAGAAGGATGAGCTTCTGATTAGGGAGAAGGAGAAAATGACAGCTCACTCTAAAGCCCACAATGGTAAACTGGCTGAACTTGCTGTACAGAGCAACAAGGTGAAGGCTCTGGAAGAGAAGCTCAAACAGAACGATGAGCTTCTGATTAGGGAGAAGGAGAAAATGACAGCTCACTCTAAAGCCCACAATGGCAAACTGGCTGTACAAAGCAACAAGGTGAAGGCTCTGGAAGAGGACAATGTGGCTCTGAAGGAGAAGGTGGCCCTTTTGAAAAGGGATTTGAGCAGGGTTGAGCTTGTGGTGACAGAGATGGAGGAAAGGCAAGCTCACAGCCAAAAGATTGACTCCATGGACAAGGAGACTCAAACCAGCGATCTGCTTCAGGATGAGAATAATGCTCTTCAAGAAGAGCTGATGAAGCTCAGAGCTTCTTATCATGAGGTCTGTCTGAATCAGACTACCAACCAGGAGAAGTTCGACACTGAGCTCCAGGAGGAGAAGCAGGAAAAGAACGTTCTCCAAGAAGAGCTGATGAAGCTCAGAGATTCTTATCATGAGGTCTGTCAAAATCAGACTACCAACCAGGAGAAGTTCAACACTGAGCTCCAGGAGAAGAAGGTTCTCCAAGAAGAGCTGATGAAGCTCAAAGCTTCTTACAATGTGGTCTGCCACTGTCATGAAGCTGAAGTTTCCAGTCGGGAGCTCAATGGAGAAAATAAGGATGATGTCACTGAGGAGAAGTCTCTCTCCAGTGTTCTCCCTGAGAAACCAAAGAAGACTTCACTCTGGAAGAGAATCCGCCACGCTCTGGGGTTGAGAAAACCACAGTGTTGGAAGTAGTCAGCAGCGCCCATCCAACAGCACCTGAGCTGACCTTACCCAGTGTTGTAATGTAACGAAGTACAAATACTTCTTTACATTTCTACTTAAGTAGAAATTTCACATATCTGTCCTTTACTTTGTTATTTTTATTTCTGACAACTTTCACTTTTACTCCACTATATTTCCTAAGTAAAATGTGTACTTTTACTCCAATACATTTCTCCTAACCATCTTCGTTACTCATTACTACAAATTAAAATCAGAAGAAATTTGAGTTGGTGACGTAATGCCGGAAACTTTTTGTGGTATATACGTGTGCCTGCAATATATATTATGCCAGTGGGTGGCAGTGTCACTCGATGTACCCCATGAAGAAGAGAGTGACTGTGACTGGTACCTGAATAAGAAAGAGTAAAGTTTGTTCCTCTGAATTAGCTTGCCTGTTAGCTTCTTTTTTCATTTACACTACACAACACATTCGTTGTCATGTCAACCGCCAAGCACGAAGAAGAAGAAGTTCCGCTTGTCTGGGTGTTGTGGTGAAAAACTAAGTTCCACTCGTGGTCCAAAAATTCCAAAAATTCAGTCAAATAAAAAAGCAGTAGAAGTCAACTTAAAAGCCGCAGAGTTTTATTGTCGACAACAAAACCTGAGAGCATTCAGTAGCGAGCCGGAGCTGCACCAGAAGAACTCTGACTAACAGTGGTTTTGCTCCGCTTTATCTATCCTTAAGGGCCACACCTGTTACGACCTTCCCCCTGGAAAGTCTCCAAGCACCGGGGTTACTTGCGTACGTTGGACTTGAATTTACCCCTGGAAAGCCTCCAAACACCTGGGTTGCTTTGGCCTTGGAGCTGGGACTTTCCCTCTGGAGAGCCCCTACCGTACCATGATGAGTCTCTTTTTCTTTTACACAGTTTTTCTTACTCTTGACACCATTATATCTGTCCAAACCATTTGCTATTTTTTAAAAGATATTTGTCTCTGATTTTACACCATAATATCAGACTGCCTTTAAAAAAAAAAAAGATTATAATTTCTTCACACAAGTTATACATACACTACATACTGATTGTTACACATAGAGTATATTGTTTGATTCGTTTGATGATTCGTAATATATGTCTTAAACTTATTGTAATCATTAGCAATTTATGTTATAATCACTCCTCAGTTTGCAGTGCAGATTAAAGGTACATAGTGACATTCATATGTGACACAGTGTAATGAACAGAAATTTTACTGCACGGGCATGTCACATTATTGATGCCATCATGGAAGCACTTGCTGCCGGCTCTGCTGCTTACGTTCATGCTCCAGTAGCAGATGACGAGCATCTCGACTAAAGTGGTGAAACTTGGTGAACTCCGTGGTGGTGATGAAGACAACATTACACCGGCCGTATTTTCAAGAAATATTTTCGTAAGTTGGAGTGAAAGATTCTTCCTACCGGATTAAGTGCCTGTTATGCCTACAGAGAGTGACTGAAATATTGGCATTCAAAAACTCCCCGTCCAACCTGAAGAAGCACATCGAGATAGGTTAAATACATTTTCATTCAATGAAGCCATAATGTCATGTTGGGACCTGGTATCTGTGAACCATAGTTGGGCCTACATGTGTAGTCAAAAGCCTGACCGCATGTCTCCTTTGCTCTGGAGACAAAGGAGAGCTTCCAGAACTCAGTCTCCCAGGGTGCTTCATCTTCACATATAGGTGGTAAAACTGCTCCTGAAGACAACTCTCAACCACTATTGGTCACTGTGTGCCCCATGACCCATGAGGTCACAAGGCCAATATAAGCCGAGTTTCCTAGCTCTCTTCTCTGTTCTGCCTCTTCCCCTGCTGACCGCTCCTGGTGGAGTAGGTTCTGTCCCTGCTCTCCCAGCCAGGGAGACTTCCTCCCTACTCAAGCTCCTCAACTTCCAGCAGGCCTGCCTGGAGCAGACTGCTAAAACCTTCCAAAGGCAGTGACGCGAGAGCCTGCCTAAGAACTTCAGCACAATTGGCCACGACACAAGGTCTGACCAGCAGATGCACAACAGGAGCCACAAACCAACAAGACCACTTCACTCGACTTCAAACAGCACATCCAAAAAGGACCTTTCCCTCTTTTTCATGGACGGGTAACACAACTGGGCTCTATTATTACACTAGGCTAAGCAAAGGACTGTTTAGTCCTATTTCTATTTCATGTGATGTTTATAAGTTTGAATTGTGTTGTTGTGATATTTGGTAATATGTTATTTGAAAGTTAATGTTAGTTCTGTTATACTGATCAGTTTCTTTGCATGCATCTAACTACTTTCTTTAACCTGGCACCAACACCTCACACACTCATTTCCACAAACTTAACACATACATGTGATCTCAGCCACATGGTCTCAAAACTCCATCTTCATTAATGTTGCATAAGTGTGAATTTTGCCAACCTCTACACTGTCAAGAATTCCATATCCTTCAACTTTGCTAGCTATTGATGTGGTAATTTTGGTTATAGTTATTTATTTAATTATTAATCAGAGTTCCAAATTTGTAGTCAGTAAGACTTATTTCTTAAATTGGCTATCTTTTCCCTTCCTTTGAAGGGTGGTGCCCCGATTTATCCTTTATCAGTTTAATATTCATATTTTTAATATTAATATTTAATATTTCTCTGATAGCCACATTTATTGAATGCCCAAAAGCACACCATTTAATGGTGCCCCGCATGAAGGAAAGTACATAATCGTACCCCGCGCAAGGGAAAGTACATAATCACAACATTTTTGGTGCTCTGTGTGAGGCAAAGTCATGAATAATAACATTATTTTGACTCCTCGTGGAGCACAGCACAACAGTCAGCGTCATTTAAGTGATCGCTGCTGATGACGGGCTCTCCATCTCCTCTTTAGTCGCATCCATTTTTTTTGCCTAAATATTGATTTATCCTCACCCAAAAGGCAGAGCATATTCTCCAGTCCCTGCAAAGGCTTTGTACTCACATGTGAACTGGTCCACACACCCCTCCAGCCAGCCACGTCAGATGAAGATTCAGAAAGACTGCATGGAGAGGACACTGTGATGGGAGAATCTCCAAGAGTAGTCACACCACTGGGGCTGTGAGGTGGCCACCTTTTGTGTTTTCCTCCTGTGGATGACTGCTCTTCAGGGTAGGACAATGTCTCTTCCAGGAGTCTTTGGAGCTATTATATATGGATTGTTGGACAGAGCTGGAATTAGTGATACTGTGGCTTAATTGTTCATTTCTTCTTTGTTCCACAGGCACAGCAGCAGTGCAGCACGGCTAATCTCCAAGTGGGACATGATGTTGCAACTTATCACCTAATTAATACTATTTCCAATAATGTGACTATGCCACGGAAATAATTCAGAAAAGAAAGGAGTACGCGGGAATTAAGAAAGTTTTAAAAGAGAGAGAAATCCGTTTCCAGACACCAATGGCCAGAATGAGGATACACTGGGACACTGGCCCGTGGCCATGGCAACAGGTAGGAAACAAAGAGGACACCGCAACACGAGCAAAACATAAACTACAGAAATACCGAGGAATGGACAAATAAAGTATGTAAGTGCATCTAAATGAATAAGTAAGTGAAAGATAACACATGTTAGACACTGAAGACAAATAATCTAAGAGATTGTATATAGGTCTTCAGTCTTCACTGTTAGGACTGATCGGACACTGTATGTGTGAGCTATAATGATCACTTCGTTCCCAAAACACAGG
Organism: Paralichthys olivaceus; assembly: GCF_024713975.1. Taxonomy (NCBI): domain Eukaryota; kingdom Metazoa; phylum Chordata; class Actinopteri; order Pleuronectiformes; family Paralichthyidae; genus Paralichthys; species Paralichthys olivaceus. Next base: position 2,626,559 of record NC_091104.1, read on the forward strand.
CTCTCTAGTGGTTCCAAGAGTCTGTAAGAGTAGAGCAGGAGGTAGAACATTTAGCTATCAGACTCCTCTCCTATGGAACCAGCTCCCACTCTGGGTTCGGGAGGCAGACACTGTCCCAGCATTTAAAGTCAAACTAAAAACCTCCCTCTTTGACAAAGCTTATAGTTAGGGCTGGATCAGGTGAGTCCTGAACCATCCCTTAGTTGTGCTGCTATAGGTTTAGACTGCTGGGGGAACTCCCATTATGCACTGAGCACTTCATCACTTCCCTCTGTCTCTCTGTCTCTCTGCCCCCCCACACTTGTTTATTTATTTATTTAGTTATTTTAACATGTCATCATGTCAAAGTGTCACTTTGTCCTCCCATAGTCCCTCTGGCTCTTCTCTCTCTCTCGTTTCAGATAACTCTGGCACCGGGACTGCAGGATAACAACGACTACCATCACCATTGTTATCATTAATTACAATAACTCAGTAATTCATTAATATATATAATCCTGTTGTAGATCACTACATTGTTATTGTTATAGTCAGCCCAATTATTCCTGGTCTCTCTCTCTCCACCTCATCTCTCTCTTCTCTCCCCCCGCTTTCCACCCATCTCTCCTTTCCTCCCCCCTTTCTTTTCTTTCCTCACCCCAACCGGCCGAGGCAGATGACCGCCCACATTGAGCTTGGTTCTGCCAGAGGTTTCTCCCTGTTAATGAGGGAGTTTTTCCTCTTTACAGTCGCCTGTGCTTGCTCATTGTGGGAACTGTTGGGTTTCTTTATGTTAATATTGTTTTAAGGTCTTGACCTTTAAATGTAAAGTGCCTTGAGATAATGTAAATTATGAATTGGCGCTATATAAATAAAATTGAATTGAATTGAATTAATGAGACAGATGCTCAAGAGAATCTGGATAACAAGAATGGACCTCACTAAGGAGGGGCCCCCATATTTCATCTGAATTTCCCCTCAACCCACGGGGGAAACGTGGGGGGCAAGTGCCTACTGTTGTATTCTTAGTTCGATTTTTTTTTTTATTGCTGAGTTGCTGAATGTTCTTTGGGCTATTGTTTGTTCTCATGGTATATAATATATATATATATATATATATATATCATGGAGTATAATGCCATTTTCCAAAGCTATAAATGAACAGCATATCATTAGTGTCGTTAAATGTTAATGGGTTAAATAATCCAATTAAAAGGACTAAGATCATTTTGAAAATGAGAAAACTTCAGGCTCAAGTTATCTTCATGCAGGAAACACACCTTTCCCAGGAAGAGCATGAAAAGCTGAAGAAATTTGGTTTTAGAAACACCTATTACAGTACTTGTAAACAAAGGAACAAAAGAGGTGTGGCAATACTTATACAAAACTCAACTAAATTTGAATGTCTAAAAGAAATCAAGGATACAGAATGACGATATATTATAGTGAAGGGGAAACTACAGGAAGAGATGGTTACGTTAATTAATGTATATGCCCCTCCAGAGAGTACTAAACAATTCTTTAAGTCATTATTCCCAGTCATGGCCTTAGAATCTGAAGGTATAGTGATATGTGCTGGTGATTTTAATATGATAATGGATCATAGGGTAGACACAACAAGTATAAAAAGAAATAAGACACATATATCTAAATTTGTAAACATGTCGTTGAAGGAACATGGACTGGTTGATGTATGGCGTGAACTGCATCCGAAGGAAAAAGACTATACACATAACTCTACTTTATATAACACCCCTCGCCCGGGGAGTAACTCAATGTAGAACCGCCACTGCCCTTAAGGAAGGTAGATTGCCACCCTCATGTAATGAAGCAATCATATCTGTAATCCCCAAGAGGGTAAAGACGCAGAATATTGTAACAATTACAGACCCATTTCTATGCTCAATGTAGATTACAACATATACACATCCATTATAGCAAGGAGAGATCAGAATTTCATGACAGAATTAATTGACGAGGACCAAACTGGATTTACTACAGGACGACAAACATTAGATAACATAAGAAGGACCCTGCAAATAGTAAACTCGATACAAATGAAGGAAACTAAGGCTATATTGCTGAGTCTTGATGGCGAAAAGGCTTTCGCCATTAAATGCATCAATACAATAAACCAGAATCCTATAGCTAGAATAAAAATGAATGGTAGTCTAACAAAAAGCATAAAGCTACAGAGGGGAACACGCCAAGGATGTTGCCTGTCCCCTCTCCTCTTTGACTTATACATTGAACCTCTGGCGCAGGCTATAAGACAGTGTGAGGAAATAAAGGGAATACATATTAAAAAACAAAAACATGTAATAAGTCTGTTTGCAGACGATGTAATAATATATTTAGAAAGACCTGATACAAGCCTAACACATTTAAGTATATAAGTATATACGGAGACCATTCATTATATAAAACAAATGTGAATAAAACACAGATTCTGACTTTTAATTATACCCCTTCCCAAGAAATTACAAATGCTTATAAATGGAAATGGAACTCAGAAAGCATAAAATATCTTGGGGTAACCCTAACAAAACAGATAAGCCATCTTCAGAAGATAATTCCAGCCATGTTTTCATTGTGATCAGATTCATATACAAATTAAGAGGATATTGAGAGATGGTCGACCATATCACTGGAGTTCAGTTCAAAGATTGACATTATTAAAATGAACATTTTCCTGAGGCTATTGTATTTCTTCCAATCCCTTACTGTCAATATACAGTTAGAAAGATTTAAAACCTGGGACAAAATGATATCGCGGTTCATTTGGAGTGGTAAAAAACCAAGAATAAAATATAGCACGCAACAACTGGCTAAGAATCGGGGGGGTATGGCACTCCCAAATTTAAAGGATTATTATGAGGCAGCACAACTTGGTCAAGTGGTGTGACAAGCATTATAACTCCAAATGGAAAGAGATTGAGATGAGGGTGGCTAACAAACCAGTGCAATCCCTTTTGGGCAACATTACATTGATAAAAACTACTAAAAGGTTCAATAGATCCAATAACCTCCCACACACTGACTATCTGGGCTGATTTCAATAAAAGGCATAGATTGGAAAAGAAAGTGAGATTGTTGAGCTGGATTGCATATGATGAAAGATTCAAGCCAAACTTGAGTGACCTGACATACAGGAACTGGGAAAGGAAGGGAATCACTGCCATGTGTACAATACTAAAGAATGGAAACATAATGTCTTTTCAGGACCTTAGAGAAATGTATGGATTAAAAAATTAGGATTTTTTTTAGATAACTACAGCTAAGGGATTATATTATAAGGGAAATAGGGAGCGCACAAATATTAAACGGAGTGATAGATGTACAAATGCGAGTATATAATGGGTCAAAAATCAAGGTGGTATCTGTGTTATATAAAAACCTCAGAGACTGTACGAGTGCTTCAACTGATTACATTAGGGCTAGATGGGAGACAGAGCTGGTCCTGCAGTCAGGCCCCGTGTTCAGCCAGGCAGGGCCTCACATCCAGACACAGGTTAGGTACTAACTATAGGTTAGAGAGCGATTCAGAGGAACTTTATCAATACCTGTATCAAGAAAGATACTTATTAATGGAGGAGGTTGTAATTCATGATTACTCAGAGTAGTGAACCTGACTGAGTATAGAAACGTTTACATTGGTAGAAACCTCCCGTTTGGCACGAAGAAATTCTTCTTTCATTAAATTGTAAAAACTGTGCATGATTGATTTCTTCTGTGGTTGTTTAAAGAATCAGTGGTGTCAGTGATAGTGCTGTGCTTTAGAGTTCTGGGAAACACCACAGAGCAACTACAGGTTACAGATATTATTCATCTTTGGTTCATCATGTTCAGGAGGACAATATTAAGATCAGGACAGAGATTATACAAGGCTGGGTTAGGTATAAATGTGTGTGGTAAAGTATATGAGTTGCTTATGGACGAGGCAGTTATGTGATCCTGTAAGATAACTATAGAATAGATTTTTTTATTTGTATCTGAAAGAACATAGTTCCAAAGAAATCAGGTGTAATCATGACAGTGGATGTATAGTATATAGTATATAGTATATAGAAGCATAGGAAGTGTCCATATCTCCATTTAGCTCAAAATCACAGTGAAAAAATATCACAACAAAACAGCTTCTAAATAAAAGTATTAGATTCTTTTGTAACCCAGGTTAAAAATCTGTATTAAAAACAATAAATTAGTTGATTGAATGAAGACAAGTGAAATTCATGGTGGAAAAATCAATTCATTAATACTACGTTAATAATAAAAAAACTGATGTTTATCTAAAAGGAGAGATAGAACCATAATAAAATAATTTATAGAGAGTTTTAGTTTGAAGGAGACGGGTTGGAGACGGTCTGTCACCCAATCAGAAAAGAAGCCCCGCCCATTGAGCTGATCGGAGCAGGTTCACTTCCTCTGAAGTTGCCGGGAAGAGAGAGAGAGAGCAAGGCGCATTAAACCGACACTCACCATAGGAAGATAAAACAAGAAAAGTGGATCAGACTCGGAAAAACTGCCGAAGAAATCTCCCGGGACGACCAGGACCTGTGTGAGCACAGTCGGAGGAACCTCTCGGGAAGAGAAACGCATCGGTGAGCGGCCGTCTTGATGTGCTAAAGGCTAATAGCTAATGCAACGAGTTAAACCGTTAGCATAGGAGCTAACATCGGAGCACTAGCTCCGGTGCTGATTGGCGCGAGAGAGACACACTACGACACACCACACATTAATGCTGAAGCCCTGATCCAACATTTTAAAGGTGCATTGTGAGACATTTGTTTGCTCCTTTGTTGCACATAGGGCTGTATTATGTGTGTGTTTAGCACCTTATTTGTGCATTCTAAGCTCATCCAGCCATATTTTATTAGCTGTGCACATTACATATTTTTCTTTCTAGATGATTGATATTGTTTAATGTGCTAATTACGATGTAAAGAGCACAGGATATTTTGATACTGTTGATTTGGAGTGAGGAAGATTATTTCAATAACATAATCTGATATTTTGAGTGTTGCTTATTTTATTACTGAACATTTTGATAGCATGTTGCAACAGTAATTGAGTAAAATTGTTATTCTCTATTAGGCCTGGGACGATAACAAATTTTGCTGGACGATATATTGTCCCACAAATTATTGCCGATAAATGATATTATTGTCAACATGATAATATATCATAATAATGCACACCCTTTCAAATACAATAAACTTTTATTTTTCAGTGAATTTTACCATCGTAATTGTAATTTCAGGAAAATATCCTAAATAAATAAATAAATAAAACAAACAAAAAATAAAATGGACTCTCAGTCTCTGTTAGCAAAAACAGCACTCAAATATAAAACCACACACAACCAAGACAATAAATAAAATGGCTTATCAAGTCTCGATTAACAAAATTGCACTTAAATAAATATTGAACATTTAGGCCGTTTGTGACATGTATTTTCTCGCAGGCAATTCGTTCTGTCTGTCAAACGTTTGCAGCATCTCTCTCAATGCTGACTTTTCAACTGTACTAAAGGGCAGCATTTCTTTTGCGATGCAGCGAACTACACTTTCTGTGAGCGCACACCATTTTTGCTCCATTTATATTTACTTTGTCGACCAAACGCCTCAGTGAGTGTTGAGGCTCTGCATCTCGAGGTGCACTTTTTTTTCCCCAGCTGGGAACACTGGGTCGGGTGGTTGTGCTTTAGGTGGGCATGCAACTTTGTTGTGTTGCCTTTTTTTGTTGCCTCCACTTTTGAACTGGCTCATCCGTGTTGATGGGCTCACCTTGCTCATTCGGTTTGAAGCCGAAATATTCCCACACCGGGCTGTGGCATTAGGCTTTGCAATCATCTTTTTTCCTCGCATTGCTCCGCACAACGCTCACTTGCTGCACTCTGTGTGTGTGGAGCATACACTGTATATAAAGATGGACGTAGTGTCCGTGACGTCACCCGTTGGTTTCTGAAGAGTGAAAATGAGGTTGGTAGTGGGCGTTTCACCCAGCGCCATCTTGCCGGGCCTGACTCCTCCTAGTTCCTGGCTAACCCATACATGGGCAAAGAGGAGGCGCGCGAGTGGACGCTAGGTGGGCTGAGTGAAGACTGACAACCGAGCCACGCCCACAGAGTTTATCCTTACCTGGTTAGCTCATGCTAAGGAGCTAGGCTTAATGCTACCCGCTACTGCTAACCGGCTATCACTGCGGTGTTGTTGCTCCTGGATGGTCGCGGTCGTAACAACGAACACACTGAAACTTTACAACAACAAAACCTATTGATTTATTTATTATCATAATCATACCACATATACTTACATGCCTCAAGTGGTTTTTAATGTTATTGTGGTAATTTACCTTTTATTTAACACATATAATGAACAGTTTGAAGCAACTACTTTTAGTAAAGGGTTGTGTTTTGTCATTTTATTGTAATTTTAATAAGTTAATACTAATAAGCTGCATGTGTAAGTTGCATGTGATAGTAACTATGTTTCACAAATGTTCACAACCTCTTTTTTTAGCCTGTTATGGAATTCACAGTGAATTAGACCCAGTGCAGATGTGTAATTATATAACAGTTTAGATATGATTATAATCTCCTCACACCATATTTATTATATATGTATCTGTTTTCACACTGAGAGAAGTTGACGGACTTGATGTGGACTGTTATCAACAGAACTGTGAGAGATTATCACCTTGAATATTACAGATGTGGTAGAAAGACATTTTTTTGTACAATTTTTATTTTTTTTAGTACATCAGTTTGGCTGAAATCTGTGGTGCTTTCACCTGCTGAACACAGAATAAACTATAAGTACCAGTCTTGGCTGCTTAACACAGCTGATATTGTGTAAAAATTATTATAGGCTATTGTATTGTACAGTATCTGTAAATAATCGTGTTTCTCCTCTGTTCCTTAATATCTACAGATATGACAATGATTTCAGCATAAAATATCCTTTAATGTGACTTTTTTCATTTCATTACATGAAGCACTGTAACACCTGATGTCCTCTGAATCCACTGTGGCAGCAGCAACAAGGTGGAGATCGGCAGCTTCAGGCTGGTCAACATGTTAATAATATTGAGTCAATTTCTATATCCATTATGGTTGGTAAAATTAACACTGTTATCACAACAATGTTCATCTTTTACTTTCTGATTTGATAAACTTTAGATAAAAAGTCTTTTCTTTTTTGCCATAAGAGACAGAACACGGTCAGCACAGCTGTGTCCCTCAGGTTCGTCCGTCCCTAATAAAATGACAGGAAACATAAAAGTATGGCATTATTGCCGAGATAAGTGTTACTTTCAAACAACGTCTATGTCCTTATATTCTGTAGATATTCAACTATGTATTTGAATATGGTTTGGGATTAAACAGTGTACTACAATGAATGTGCAGTATGGAGTTCTTTCACATTAAAAGTATTGCATTTATAATGTAATGCATCATGTGCAATAATTTGCTTTAATTGTTAGTAATTTATGAAAACAGGTCTATACCTGGTAGGTAAACTGTTCATTCATAAATAAAGTCCAGCTCAACAAGTTTCACACTGCAGCAGCTGCACTAACGTTATTTCTGAACCAATAATCTAATAAAACATTATTACTAAAGTTACCCACTAAAGTTACCCACAGTAATGTAGTCAAGCCTCAAGTGGCCACCCAGTGAACTGCAGTTTTTTGCACTTCCGCAGTGGCCTCAGCGCTCAGCCCGGGATGTTGCCGCTTGGTGTGGAGCCAATGCTAGCGGCCCTGCCTCCCCCCACAGAGACAAAGAGACTGGATGACTGACAAGAGGGTTCACTCCGTTCATTCCGCTATGGAACAAACGCCCCCAGGTGCTGAGACCGAGCACAGAGTGAACCCTCTAGTCATCCAGTCTGCTTGGAGGCGAGAGAAGAGGAAAACAAACGCGCATGCACATGGCAATATATCGAGGCCGGAAAAATTATAGAGTTCATTTTAATTTATCGTGCGATTAATTGATTTATTGATATCGGCCCAGGCCTATTCTCTATTGATAAAGAGTTTATGTAGATTTAACATGATTAATGTACTATAATTCATTTTTTGAGATTTGAGAAAATTAAGATGAATGCTCTGATCCAACTTATCGTAGGTCAGGTTTTTTGATGGACCCATTGATAGTTTGACCTACCTGGTCAAACATGTTGGAGCCAGTCAAAGTTTGATGGCGAGCCAGACCCCGGAGGATACTTAGAGATACTACGCCGTGGAACCTGAATCCTTTTACACTTCACATACACACACACACACACACACACCATCCACACAAAACTTTATTTTATTTTAATTTTTTATACTTACCCGGGTAAGAGTTGTGATAATTTGTGTGATTGATGTTTTTATTCATCCTTCCCATCCTGTAATAAATAGGAAAGCGTTATTGTTTCTTAAAGAGTATACTGAGTTTGATCAATCCTGGGCTCCATATTCGATCTTAGAACTTCTGATTTCACTGGTTATTGAACCTAGTTACTATTTTTCAGTACTATTCTCTTTTCCTCTCAGAAGGGTTACACGTGTATAATTTTATTTCATAATACATGATAATATTGGATCATTCATTTGTATTTATCAGCATGTAAGCTTGTTGCAGTGTCTCAAACCCAGTTTCTCATCAATGTCACAGAAGAACAACAATGAAATGGATGGCTACACACCAGAATTTTATGGACCTGAGGGAAGAAAGTGACCTTACTTTGGAGGAGATGGACGACAAGGAGTTGTTGGACATGGTCTGGGCAGTGGTCAACAAACTGTCAGAGGACACAAATAACCATCCACTTCCTCAAGATGTCCCTGCTCAGGAATGGCATGACTTGTTCAACTGGACTGGTTCTGATGAGGACCCCCCCCAATAGCATCACCTCTCAGCTTGGAGCAGCATCCTCCTGAAACCCAATGGTGAACTGGCTGCTGCCATAAACCACCAGCAGCTAAGTGTCCTGCAGTCAGGCCCCGTGTTCAGCCAGGCAGGGCCTCACATCCAGACACAGGTAAGGTACTAACTATAGGTTAGAGAGCAATTCAGAGGAACTTTATCAATACCTGTATCAAGAAAGATACTTATTAATGGAGGAGGGGGTAATTCATGAGTACTCAGAGTAGTGAACCTGACTGAGTGTAGAGACGTTTACATTGGTAGAAACCTCCCGTTTGGCACGAAGAAATTCTTCTTTCATTAAATTGTAAAAACTGTGCATGATTGATCTCTTCTGTAGTTGATTAAAGAATCAATGGTGTCAGTGATAGTGCTGTGCTTTCGAGTTCTGGGAAACACCACAGAGCAACTACAGGTTACAGATATTATTCATCTTTGGTTCATCATGTTCAGGAGGACAATATTAAGATCAGAACAGAGATTATACAAGGCTGGGTTAGGTATAAATGTGTGTGGTGGTGGTTTTAACTCCGACACCAAGGGGACAGATGACACAGAGGATGCAGGTTGTCTTATCTCTTATTTTGTGTCTGTTCTTGTCTCCAGTTCAACAATGTGTCATCAGGGAAGCTGACCAAACACCTGGAGGTGAGGCTGGCTCCTGTTGGATTATTGTAAGTATCACACACATTAATGCAAACACACCTCTGAGCTACTGTTTCTATTTGTCTTCTTATGTGTCTGATTGTGTTCATGTAGCAAAGGAAAGGGGGTTTACGGGGCTCCAGGAGACAGCCTTCCTTTTCCCGTGAACAACCGCCACTCACAGTAAGTCTGCCTGACTAGTTCACAGTCACCTTGTCTGTCATGAATTTATATTTCTTCGATTGAGATGCTTTCATGTTCTTTTCTTTCCTCACAGTTTTAAACATTGGTAATTCGTGCTTTCTGTGTTTTTTCTGTTTTTCCACAGAAAGAGAAAATGTGAGAGCTAGCAGGATGATGACATGCCGTACGTCAAGCTTTCGAAGACGGAACAGACACTAAACGCTGTTGCTGAGCTCGAAACTCCTGACTGTGCAGTCGTTGACCCCAACGTTGAAAAGAGAGTATGTGTCTTTGTTTTTTAGGTTTGAGACTCTGTGTCACACAAACCTCATCCAGCTGTGTCTATGACCACACTTCTAAAACCGTTCTCTAACTATAATTCTTGACATCATGACACATCTATATATCCAGATTTAACATGTGCAAAACAAGAAAGACACCAGTTCATTGTTGATATATGCATTATGATATATACCAAATAGATATTAGAAATATAATAAAACAAATGATTTACCGAAATAAAATTAAAATCGCATTTATAAAAATACTAAATACATACAGATATACATGCATTTATACTTCTGACCAAATGTATTTATGCAAATATTTTAATGACCTCTTTACTTATAGTAGAGTAGGTTTTAATAATGTGACTTTACTTTTACTTTTGTTAATATAAAGTATTCTGTTACATTTCATTACTGGATGAATAAGAAGTATTTCAGTGGGCAGAGAAGAGACGGGGACTTTGATACTGAGGTTGTGGTTTTAACTCTCTGACACCAAGGGGAGAGATGACACAGAGGATGCAGGTTGTCTTATCTCTTATTTTGTGTCTGTTCTTGTCTCCAGTTCAACAATGTGCCAACAGTGAAGCTGACCAAACACCTGGAGGTGAGGCTGGCTCCTGTTGGATTATTGTAAGTATCACACACATTAATGCAAACACACACACCTACGTCTGAGCCTCCGTTTGTATCTGTCTTCTAATGTGTCTGATTGTGTTCATGTAGCAAAGGAAAGGTGATTTAAGGGGCTCCAGGAGACAGTTCCTTCTCCCTGTCCAGACACAGAAGGCTCTGGAAGAGATGGCAGCTGACACTGTCGCTGCTGTGGTGATGATGGTGGCTTAAGAGACATAGAAATTGCCACCACAATATCCAACCAGATATTTTGTAATTTATCTGACCACCTCTCGTTTATCCAACCGGACATTGTTGTATATCCAACCAGATATTTTGTAATTTATCCAACCACCTTTCATTTAAAAAAAATGAGAAACCTTGGCGAGACAAACAAGGGGTGTTTGGATAAATCTATGAAGTGGGATGATTCAGATCTGTACGGACATTTTAAGGTCCTCATCAGTGCATAAAAGCAGAAGAGATCATTCTGTGCTTGGTTTCTCCTCAGAAACAGATCTCTGTCTGCTCGACAAGCTTTAAAATGATGGAGTACATGACAGTGGTTTTCCGATGGTGCCGTGTGCCACAGCCTCACATCAATTAACCCACATCAGGTCTTGGTGGTACATGAGCAGGTGGAACTGTACAGAAAATGAGACCCAGCATTTGAGAGTTATTTGCGCTCACCTATCCAGCGCTGGTGTTTGGAGCTATATAGCCAAAGTGTTCTCTACAATGAAGAAGCTATGGGCAGACCTGACGTTTAATCTATTGGGCTCTTTTGAGCTTTTGAGTTATTGTTGACAGATAAACAACCATTGACTGAAATTGTCAACCAATCTAGTGTCACATACACTGAGATTCAGCCAGGAGTTAGCTTCTACGAAAATGTCATGAAGACAGTAGCATTGGTGAAAGCGTGCAGTCGGACCCTAAGAAAAGAGCTGACCGTTGCAGACCATAGGATGATGTTTAAGCTGTCCTGCAGACATGTAAGTACTGAGCACATCCTCTCTTAAACTTTTTTTTTTCTCAAAAAAAAAAAAAGAAAGAAGTTTATATACTCCTTTTCCACAAATCGTTTGTTTGTTTCATGCCACCCTGACAGGAACCCCACAGCCTGGTAGTGTTGCCACCTGGGTCTGCCACCAACATGATCACAGTGCGATGCACTGAGCCCCAGACGATATATGACCTTATGCCGAAGCATGGCTTACATTGCTCCTGTAATGGAAATTTTTACATTTGTGTATGTTTAATTGCATGATGTATGTATGTGAATGACTGACCAAAGAGTTGACCAAATTGTTAATCTAAAAGGGTAACCTTAAGGTTTATGATGGTGGCTTAAGAGACTTGAGTTTTATGGCCTTGAGAAACCACAACTTTATGGTATCTCTTGGTATCTCTGATTGGGATCTCACACCTGGGGTCTCACAGGGGGGTCATCCACAGAACATGTAAATAAATGGACAGGATATCTCCTCCACTGAGAGAAACTACAGGAGGGTAATAAATACCTTTGCATGCTTAGTGGGAGGAGGCTGCGAGTTATAGGAACACTGATTCTCCTATGTTCTTTGCTCATTTGTGCATGTCATTCAGGTGATGTGTACTGATGAGTCCATCTGCAGATGCTGAATTAAACTTTCAGAAAGAAGTGCCTGTTTCACAGAAATTGCCACCACAATTTTGGTGTTGTCGGCAGGATCACTCTTGTGAGTAGACACTCTGTTTCTCTGGGCTGAAAGGTAAAACTGAGCAGGGAGTCTGGGACTCTGACCTCAACCTCCCTGACAAAAGAAGGTAGAGATGTGAGGGCCTGATGCCTGAGAACCAAAGAGTGCTCTCACTGCTGTGATCCAGCGGACCAATTAGCACAAAGACACTGTCTTTCTGGGAAGACAAATTCAGAAGGGAAACGGTCCTCTCACAGGTTGAGTGACAGACGTGTCTGCATGGCAAGGTTTGGAACCGATATAGAATCAAGGAATCTTCGGGTGATCTTGGAGATCACGGGTGGTCTTGGAGACCACAGAGTTAATATAGAATACGCCTGTTGGTGATCTTAGAGAAGGTCACATAGTTAATTGGGAACTAATGAGTATGGTATTAGAATAAGCAGGTTGGTGATCCGAGAGGAGGTCACAGAGTTAAGGAGTATTGATATATACAAGATATAATAATAGGAATATACGGAGTGTTTGTTGATTTTAATACACTTGTTATATTGGTTTCTGATGTCGAGTTCATGATTTAACAAACTATGATATAATATAGTAAATAGAGTTTTGCACTGGAGATGTGACTGGGACTGAAGGACTGAGACCTGAGCCAGGATCATCTCGACACTGCCATGAATCTGCTTTAAGAAGAGAGAGAGAGACGTTCTCAACCCCCAAAGGTAAGTACATTTAAGTAAATTTAAGTATATTAGGGGTATAATTGGCTTTTTGAGGTTATTAAGAAAGACTAAAATCCTAAAATTAAAATCCTAACAAGAAATTTTTAACAAGAGTAAATTAAAAAGAACGGATTAAAATAAATTAGGGAATTTCTAAATGTCTTTTCCCATATCAGCATAACTTTGGTCCTCCAAATTTTGTATTTTGTTGAACAAATGGGGAGTTTAAATTGATAAATAAGAGTTATGTTAAGACTGCTGCGACAACCTATTAGAGAAATGGGTTTAAACATTGGTAAAGGAAAGAAAGATAAGGATAATGCTAATCCACTTCAACTTTCTTTTCTTAATGTTCAGTATATGTTAATAAGTGATGGTAAGCGTAGAGTTAGAGAGGAACGAGTTAGTGAGGACAAATTAGAAGGAAAAAAAGAAATGTAGGGATATTTGTACTGGAGCGTGTGAATTTTGGTTAACTGAAGTGAATATCAGGGACAGTTTACAGAAGGTAGGGATTGAACTAATCTCCAAGTCTCAGTGTGTCCGACTCGACCCTGATCTGGACTCAGCTCCACCGAGAGGGCAGATTTACTCACCCAAGTGTAATTACAGATGTTATGCTAACACAAAGGATGGTAAAGAAGGTTAGAGTAAGTAGTTAAAGAATGTGATAGAGAAAGTTAGATTAAAGATTAACGATAGGTTAGGTTGGTTATACTAGAATAGTAATCACTGTGTTGTCTCAGTAGCTTAGATTGACTCACTGGACAAATTGTTTAAGGTATCAAATTCTGATCTCCATGTTATATTAAGCAAAAGAGAACAAAAACAATTGGTATTGAAAGTTTTGGAACTTTGGACCAAAAGGGGTTATGGGAAGGGAAAAAACATCTGATCCCAATAATAAAAATAATTTAATCAGGGGTTTAGAGGTAAATCACAAAAGATTTCTGCAGTGATAAATGCAATTAGGACTGTGGAATTTATTATTGTCAGACTGAACACTTTTCAAAAGCTAGGTGACTCAGATACAGTACAGCTGATAAATGCAGATATGAAGCTGTTTGTGGACGACTCAGCATTAAAAGATCCAGCAACTGGTAGAAGCCAAGTGGGTTTTGATGTTACAACTTTGAATGACAAATTTGGCTGAATCACTCATTACATTATTCTGCAGAAGCTGCAGAATTGGTTGCATTGATTGAGAAATGCAAATATGTAAGTGACAGGTGTCAACATATACACTGGTAGCAGGTATGCATTGGGAGTGGTATATGATTTGGCAGATTTTTGGCTAAAGGAAAATTCTCAAAACCATTACCTAACATACATTGGTTGCTGTTCTGATTGACGCTGTGTTGTTATTCAAACTAATTGCGTTCTGCAAATGTGAAGCATTTTTATAAAGACTTTTCAGTTTCGCAGGGGAATGTGAGAGCAGAAGCTGCCGCAAAAGCTGCAGCAAAGCACAGTCTGCTTGTCCGAGGTGTTTCTGAATCTGATAGGTCATTAACACCTAATGTATTTGATGGGTCATTAACATTTAAATACAGATTTACAGGAGCTGCAGATAAGGGCAGCTCAGTTAAAAACAAACAAAAAATAACTGTTTGAAGGAAAGTGGATTGTTTGGTGGCTATACATTTTTGGTCTGGAACAAATGGGAAATCCTGTTTAGCAAGATATATGTTTCCTCATAGTTGACACATGGTCAGAACCAAGTGTCAAAGGGGGGGATGCCAAATGTAGGAAGAGATACAGATATATTGGCTTACAAAAGAATTGTCAAACTCACAAATTACTCACAATTTTTTTTTTAATTTTCATTAGAGTTATATAATTGGTACTATATAAAGAGGAATCCAGAATTATATAAAGTGAACTGATTTTATGGAAGGACAAAGTGAGGGAAAGCAATACTGTCTTGATTTTATTGACATGTGTGTTTCTCCACATTTAAACAGGACTCTTCAGCAGTTGCAAAGGCACTGCTCAGGGAAATGTTTTATTGTGCAACCTGTCCCCTATGCTTTTTGAGATCCACAGATAGGTGAATGAAGCCCTACCAAAATCCATAGATGGCAGTGAAGGCTGCTGAAAGATAAACTTGGATGTATGCAAGCCATTGCAGGGAGGTTCCTGAGCAAGAAGTGGATTCTTCAGAACACAGCGTGCATTGATGTCAGTGAGTGCACCTCAGCCTTCAACTGCTTTGTGTCCGCGAGCAAGGAGGGGGTGGAAATCTCTAGGACCACACGTCTCCAATCTCACGAAGAGGCGGCACATTGATTAGGGGGTTGGCTAGGGTGACGCTGCTGATAAACGATGACGCCGACAGACAAACAGTGACACCTGATGGGACGACTGGGATGCAGTTCGAGGGAAAAGATGTGTTCCCTGTTCTTGCTCACAGTCATCATCGTCCTGCCAACATTGCTATGGCAGGTGAAACCTTGGCAGGAAGAACAACACCAAACTAAACTGAGCATCATAAGCAGAACAAAAAATGGAAACTCTTGTTTGAACTGACAAAGCCTGAAGTCAATTCATGGTATGCAGCCATGAAGACAACTGCGAGAAAAGATCACCAATGAGAGACCTAACCTCAATTACTTCCATACAGATTGCACTCACTATTATGTGCCATGAAGATATGAGTGTTCCAAGTTGACAGTGTCTTCAAAGGATTTGGGGGACTCTTCCCATGGTGGGGAAATGTGCGAACATCACACACAGAATAGATGGGATTGTACTTTGGATATGATGCTCACCAGCCAAGGAGGTGTTGGTCACATAATCTGAACTGATTGCTGCACATACATAAATGGTTGTAAATGGTTGTATTTATATAGCGCTTTTCTAGTCTTGATGACCACTCAAAGCGCTTGACACTACAGTTTGCCATTCACCCATTCACACACATTCATACATACAGTGCTTCTATAGCTAGCACTTTTTTGTTGCTCTATTGGGCAGTTCGGGGTTCAGTATCTTGCCTAAGGACACTTTGGCATGCAGATGGGAAGACTGGGGATTGAACTTCCGACCTTCTGGTTGGAGGACGACCGCTCTACCCCTCAGCCACAGCCACCCCCATGCATACACACATACATGCATACTGTACATCTGACAATGTGGTGCATATTGTTTTTCATTTAAATTACCTATTGTTTGAGGAAAAGAACAAGGACACACAGATTCCTGAAGCATGGAATTGGTGGTCATAGTGAATTTTAAATGTGAAAAATGTGTCATTGGAATTTTTGACATCGATTCAGATTTTTGTTTGTATTTAAGTGTTGTTGGTCTGGTGTATTGTTATTTGTGTACTATTTGTGTACTTTAATGAAGAATGCAATTGGATATGTTAAATTTCCGGGCCCTCGTCTAGAATGAAATTCTCAATTTCAAGATGATGAGTTTGTCTGAAAATGATTGTTGTTTAGTGAGCATAAAATGCTCAAAGTGGGAAATGTAATGGAAATGTTTACATTTGTGTATGTTTAATTGCATGAGCAAACATGTATGTGGATGACTGACCAAAGAGTTGACCAAATTGTTAATCTAAAAGGTTTAACCTTAAGGTTTACGATGGTGCCTTAAGGTTTACGATGGTGGCTTAAGAGACTTGAGTTTTATGGCCTCGAAAAACCAAAACTTTATGGTATCTCATTGTATCTCTGATTGGGATCAAACAACTGGGATCTCACAGGGGGGGTCATCCAAAGAACATGTAAACAAAAGGACAGGATGTCTCCTCCACTGAGTGAAACTACAGAAGGGTAATATATACCTTTGCATGCTTAGTGGGAGGGGGCTGCGAGTTATAAGAACACAGATTCTCCTATGTTCTTTGCTCATTTGTGCATGTCATTCAGGTGATGTGTACTGATGAGTCCATCTGCAGATGCTGAATTAAACTTTCAGAAAGAAGTGTTTGACTTTGTGCTTGTTTCACAGAAATTGCCACCACAATATCTTAATTACTAGGTATTTGAGATGGTAGTGAATATTCCTATGGACCCTGAAGTTTACTTGATGGTCATTGGCTCAGAGGACATGCAGTGTGTAGCTATGCATCTCTCAGTGTATGTATGCTACACAATGGAAACGCAACCATGTTCACCTGCAGAACAGCCATGTCTACCATTTACCTTATTTTGTCAACCTTTAAATGACTTAAGTATAAAAATAGAAATACAGAAATAAATAAATGTGTAGATAAATAAATGTCTTAAATTTATTTCCACATTTATTTATTTCTGTATTTCTGTGACTGTATGCTCGGTCAGAGGACTGTGATGATCCAGTTCTACTACTTCAGCCTGTCAATGCTGGCTGTTGTGCAGTAGTTGCAGTGTTGTGTCAGTTAACACTTAAAGGGAACGAGTTAGAAAAACGAAAAGGTGAAAAACCTCACATACTGGTCTGATTTGTAAGTTTGGTTGTTCAAATGTGTAAAATACGTTTTTGAGGCTCTAACCCACATAACAAAAAACATTTTGTCTGTAGAATTGTGTCGATGCAGACGTTTGTTGTGTAGTTTTCATAATGCTCACAGTATCCCACATTTTGCCTCTGCACAGTCTCACCATATGTGGGGCTGATGTGTTAAACTGTTTTAATGTCAAGGCATGTTTTAAGATGCATTGATATGCAACATTGTTCTTGGTCAAGATTTTATGGACCGGTTATCTCAGATTTGAATCCTTGTACACCACTACCACAGCCACATAAAAGACTTCCAAAGGAAATGAATCCTGGAGAGGGCCTTTGTGTCCAATTAGCAGTCCAACCTGCATTCCTTTCCTTATCACGTCAAGAGTTTCTCTATGAACCTGAAGACATAAAAATATAAATAAGACATGACATTAACAGGACAAAGAGCTGGTGTTCGGTGTGTTGTTTTAGAGTAGGTATGTGTGCATGCGTGTTCGTGTTTATGTGCGCATGTTTGTGTGTAGAGTGCAGTGACCAACACAAAGGGGAGAAGACTGCAAATCCCTGCTCTGAAGTTTCTGTGGTGACAAAAGTTACCACATTATATTAAACCTTAATCTAAACATGATGAATCATGTTTAAGTATTCAAGCCATTTAAGACTGTTTAAGGCATGCAGAAACCCCATCAATATAGGGGGTGTATGTAGAGTGAATGATCATTTTTTACATCATTACGCTCGTTTTCACTGAAAAACATTAAAAAGATATAGTTCAGGTTTTTTTGAAGTTGTATGAGGTTCTTCTCCATAGTCAGTGTATTACTACCATCTACTGTAGGCAATACACTGACTGGAGAAGTACCTCATACAACCCCACTTCAACAAACATGAACTATCCCTTTAAGATGATTATCGCAGGGATCTGTACCAAAAAAAGTTAGATGTTTTCTTTAGTCTGTAGAATATGATGTGTAGGCCAGGAAAACTATGCTGCACGATTTAAAGATTGCAGAAAGCCATATTGCTATTTCAATAAAATTTCAATTAATTGTTCATCCC
Organism: Paralichthys olivaceus; assembly: GCF_024713975.1. Taxonomy (NCBI): domain Eukaryota; kingdom Metazoa; phylum Chordata; class Actinopteri; order Pleuronectiformes; family Paralichthyidae; genus Paralichthys; species Paralichthys olivaceus. The sequence goes on from NC_091104.1 coordinate 2,645,091, forward strand.
TACACTGTAAACCCAAATAAGTTACCAGAACTCATAAAAATTGAGGTAATTGATTGCCTCAATTTTTTTAAGCTGATCAACTTAAAAGTCAAATTTTTCCAGAACATAAAAGTTTGGATTACTTGTACCTTTTGATAACAGTTAATTTAAATGAAGTGCTCAAATATTTGCAGTTAATTTGACTTACAGTTTTCTGTTAAGGAAACTCAATTATTATCAGTTACTATTACTTAAAGGTTCCAGTTTTCAAACCACAGAACTTAAAAAAATAAGTAGACAACCACATCTTTTTATGTTAACAAAACTCAATGTTTATAAGTTTGTGTTGTCATTGTTTGAAGTACACTTTAGTCAAATATGTTGAGTTAGTATACCTAAAAACATGTGACTCAAAACGTAAAATCTTTGAGGCAATTGATTGATATAATTTATCATTATTTAACCAAGTCCCTTTGAGATCCAATACCTATTTTACAAGGGAGACCTGGGTCTCACTGTAAGAGGTAAAAAACAGAAGATCCATGTTCTGCACACATGAATCAGCCAATTTACCAGAGAATCTAAGTGGTGTGAGATAGACTGAAACTAAGCTAAAGGACATATACAGGAAATTGTTTTACTGAACATCTTATCACTTTGAACAAAATGCCAATTCAGTTCCTTTGTAGCGTGGAGAAAGAAAACAGACCATCAAGAAAACTGTATGGGTAGACTAAACAAAGGTAAGTCCTAAAACATGTTAGTATTTTGATGAACAATTTACATAATACACAGTAGTATCTCACTGTGCAGGTTCTGAAAAATCCAGAGACGTCTTTGTGCAGATACACAGGAAGGGCATGGAGAACGGTAGTGCGCTTGGTGTGGATGTCATGGATAACCTATTCAGATAAAAATAGAATTCTATATACTGCAGAGTTTACTGAACAAAGCTGATTTTAAACAGTCAAATCAAAACATATGTCCACAAATAACCTGTTCAAATCTTTAATGCAATCAGACAAATAGCAAACACAAAGTGGACTAATTGCAAATTTCAAAAAGCTCATTTGAATCATTAAACCTGTCCAATGTTCCACTGGTTCAACCTATGAAGGAAGATGGCAGTCAAGCTCAGCATAGAATGTGTTGAGCAGGTTCTGATTCATAATCCACTGTATCTCTGCATACAACTAAATTGAAGTAATAGCAAGAGGACAATACAGCAACAACACTTAAACCGTTCAATTTGAAGAATCTCACACACATTTATCAAGCAGCAAATAGCTACCAAATGAGTAAGAATCACAATTTTCACTTTAAAGAGAGAGCTGATCCATATTACCATGAGCTCGTTCACTGGTGGGCAGGACATCACTGTGGTCTGTCGGCGCAGGGGAAATGTGGTCTCCATCATCTTTCCAATGAGGGGCAGGTTCTTCTCTGTCTTCTTGACTTCTTCAACAATTGTCTGCCTCAACTGCTCAAGGCTTGAAGGATGCTTTCCTTGGGGAAAGTTGGGTAGGAAGTTGACTTCTGCTCGTGTAACCCCGATTAGATTTAGAGTACTAGAAAATACCGGGTTCCTTAAATGCATCGTATGGTAGTTTTTTGGCCGGTATTCAGATTTCCGCAACGCGCCTTGACCTGCAGCTCTCGGTGTGTGAGGGCGTGACACGAAAAAAAAGAGCAGAGAACTGAGAGAAGTCAGAAAAACTCCGTGCTGCTGCGAAGCACTCTGTTCTCCAATTAGCATATGATTAAGAGTTTTTAGCAGTGAACCATGAACGAGTACCTACCTCTAAGACACCGAAGTTGGTTGTAGGAGAGGCTCCGTCAGGGTGTTTTCCTCAATTTTAGAACTATTCTGACAGTTTTTTTTTTCAGGGACAATTCTGTCTGTGCCATGTGAGGAACTGCTTCATCGAGGTCCAGGACTTCATTGCTGTTCGTGGATGCCTTCTGCGTGCCAGGACGTCGACACGAGGATGCTTGCCGTACTAGGAGGGCAGTAGGAACCAAAACAAAAGGAAACCCACCTGAGAAGGTCTTTATCCATTTCTTTGCTACTTTATTCTGCCTGAAACTCAGGTTGTTTTTTGTTCTTGGGCCCAAGACTAACCAATAAATGACAGTTGACAACCAAGATAAACTGATAACTGACTAAAACTGACATCATAAGGAAACTGAAGGTTGACAACCGAGGAACATTCAAAGTAAAATGGTTCAAACCAGTGAGACAAACAACTTTAAGTGAATTTAAACGACTATAACTGAGAAACAGTGAAGTGGTACCACATTTATTAATTTTTTTTCCTAAAACAAAGTGCATTTGTGTATTGAAGTGTATTGAAATACTTTATTTTAGTTTTACATTCATTTTGGTTGTTTAAATTGTTTCTTTGTGGTATATTTGAGTTAATTATTTTACATGAAGCTGTTCCTACTTAAACAGAAGTTAAATGAAACTGAAAAGGATATTTATATAAAGATAATTTTCTGTTTCATAAAACTGTGGTCCTGTGTGTTGTGTGTGTTGGAGGTCTTATTTACTCCCTTACAGAGCCTGCTACTGCCAATCTCCTTTCCCAAACATAGAAGATGAGTGAGCATGAATCTGAGTAAACCATCGATAATTCTGAGCTGAATGGTCCTAGGTCTAAGATTTTTGATACAGACCTGAGATTTAAATATTGTAGATATTATACTTAGGTCAGCAGCATAGATCTCTTCTGTAAGAGAGAGGGACACACGTCCAGGTTACACTCGCTTGGGTCTTTTAATATTGGAATGTGAAGGTTCATTTTCAGGAATACTCCTACTTCTTTTTCGAGCATTAACAGTGACCTCCTGACATCCAGTCCATCTCATCTTGTTCCTGTAATTGCCCACCTTAAACTTGATGCTGTTTTTCCATCCATTCCAGCCAGTCTCAGATCCTGCTTCCTTCAAGCTACAAGAGCCTCAGTAGCCATTGCAGTCTCTTTATCACTTTGGTAAACCTTAAAACCATATAAAGTAGATGCAAGCATTTCTAAAATGTCGTGCTTTAGCTCTCATCAACTTAAGGTGTCTGTTTTTCTTCTCATATTCGGCATTTCCATATTTAAGTTTCAGTTCAACATCAAGCACAAATGTGGGAACTGGAAAAGGACCTGGAGGCCACCTGCTGAGACGTTCTGGAGATGACACATCTGAAAGTAGATCAGTAGATAGAGTAGAGCTGGAGTCTTGCGAAAGTGAGATGGCATCGTCCTTGCCATCAATGGTCACCTTTGATGTCCTGTAGATTGTGTCACTAGTTGTTTGTTCTCTAATGTGTACTTGAGCAACCTCTGGTAGAGCTGAAACCAGAACAGAGTCAACCCTGGATACCTGAGTTTTTGGCTTGAAAAATGATGGTGCAGCAAGATGATATGCTGTCATGTGTTGGTGTCTGATTGCCATTGTCTTCAAAATATTTTTGAAATGTTGAGCGTCATGCAGTGTTAATTTTGTTGACAAAGACTATGACGAAAAATAGTCGTCAACAAACCTTTTGTTATTGAAGGAGTTCTTCTTCTTCTTATTCTTTGCGACGATTTAGGGGTGTTCCAGTGCGTGAAAACTCACCGTTTTTTGCAGACGCGTCAGGTCAGGTAGGTTGGCTGAGGTCTATCCACTTTATCGGTGCGCTGATATGGGAATGATGTAATCTTGTGGTTCAAATACTACAAAGTGAAGTACTTCAGCCAAATCATCTCTTTAACACAAAGAGAAAGCTCCATGGGAATGATACCTTCCAGAAGACCATGGAGTATATCTGGAGGAAACCAATGATTGTATGAAAGTAATTCAGGGACTCACGCAAGACACAGCCACCTTTAACACCAAAGTGGCTGCTCAAAGTGTCACTTTCTTGAATGGTTTGTACATGTAGGTCATGGCTGGCTTTGGTTCTCTGAGGAAATTTCCTCTGACTTCAGTTACTTGAAACTGTTCTACAGAGCCCATACAGAATCTGCAAACATGGCCTGCTCTAAATGACTCTACAAAGTCACCTAATCCATGAGCAGCCAGATTGTCAACAGAAACACAAAAGATGGTGCCTCTGATATTCTGACGAACTCTTTCAATGAAGACACCATCTTGTTCCAGAGTATGAACATCACTGCTGCATATCCATACTTATAGAGGTCTGTCACCAGTATTGCTAGCTGTATAGCATGTAATGCTGATGGGTATTTTGGCGGCACATTAGTGAGGACCTAATATACAGCGCAAAGTTTGTGAATTTTGCATGATGTGCCAAGCGGATTAGCAATTTCAAGATCATCAATATATAGCTGGAGTGGTAGGAGGAGATCACCTGTTGACAGTAACTCATTTTCAAGGAAATGAGAGCCATCAGAGCATGATGCATATTGACCAGATGCAGTATTTGGTTCAGTAATCTCGTTGAGAAAGTCTTTTCATTTAAAGGATAGGAACATACACACTGGTATGACCAGGTTGCTCCAACTGATACTCCACTGGCATTATACAAGGATAGTTGCACTCAATAAAGGTTTCTGCACTTGGATGAACTAAACTCAGCACCTTTAGAGGTTGATGTAGATAGAACATTGCAATCCATGACAGCAACAACTTCACTCAGTGTAGGGTCTGCAATACTGTGACCGTTTCTCTGCAGTATGTCACTAACTGCCTCTTTGATCAATGGCTCAGATAAGGAGAAGATCTGATTCAAGTGGTCTACTCTTTCTTGAGTAGCTGTGTTTGAGACATGGAGGATAGCCTGCACCTTTAGGAATAAGGAAGACCATTTTTTTTAAGTGGATTTCTTAGACTGTCAGTGCCACACTGATCATCATTCCCCACTTCTGTGCTCTGGCCTGGGCATTCTTCATGCAAATTATTAGTTACCTCAGAAATACTGGCTTGGAGATTATGGGGATCCTCACTGACAATATCAGTTTGAAAGTCTGCTGCAAAACTTGCTTGGTGTGCTCTACTTTTATGGGAATTGAATGAAGAGTCCATATTTGTGCTATAGCTACAATCCTTATATGGGCATGTCACTGTTTTCAAATGCTTTCTGAGATGACTGAAAAGGGCTGATTCAGAAAAGGGTTGCTGAAATGGGCATAAAGGGCATTTAAATAACAGAGGCCCCTGACGCTGCTCTGCACAACAGCTAAGTTGTGCTGTATGATATCTTGACAAATGACTCAGTGCATTAAGTGTCTGAAATGTACAAATGCAATCAGTGTAGAGGCATCTAGGAGGGCTGATTCTGGAATAGTGGCTGTGTTGCAGCCTTTAGTGTTTAAATAACTATTCTGGAGGTGAAAGAAGCTGCTGACAAATTACATTTCCTGATCATGTTGGAACCAGCAACCTAAAAGGCAAAAATAATTTTAGACCACCATCAAAAACTTTTAAAACCGAATTCTGTATACTTAATATAACAATAAGTTAATAACTATTAGCTTACCAAAACATGATCATGGACTACAGCTAACACTAATTTAAAATCAATTTTTTTTTTCTATATAGCGTCTATAGATGGAAAATAGCATAAGTAAAAATATAAATTAAATATAAAATAAAATAAATTAAAATAAAGAGAGAGGTGGTTGGTAGAAGAATTCACATACAAAATGTATTACCGGTATCTTTATTACATCCCCAGTTATCTTCCTTAACTCTGTCTTAACTTCTTAAAACTGGAAGACAGAGATGCAAAGGCATAAACTGATGAACAATTAAAAAGCATCAAAACAGTGTCAAATTATAAATACTTCCATGTATAATTTTTCTGCAATTACGCCACCAGTCGAAAACAGGGAAGGTAGAAGAAGCAGCAGAAGAAGAGCAACCCCCCCCTCCTTTTTCCTTTTTTTTCAACTGATAACTTACACACCCAAGTTCAATCAACACGTACAGATCTGATAACATTTTCAAATAGTCAACACAACAAATTACTGCAAGTTTAACTTTTGAAAACTCATACAATTGAGTTCAAAATCTAAAACTTGTCAGAGCTCTTCGAGTTAAAGGGAATAAGTATGGGGCTGCAATGTTTTACAGTGTAGTTATAGTGAGAGCAAGTCAGACTGGGGGAGGAAACAAAAACTCCAGCTTGATACAAATCAACTGCAGCTTCTGCTCTGATCATGAAGCAGCTGATCACTGAACAGCTGTGACCAGAGAGAAACTGTGTCCGTGTTTCCATTGGTCTTTAACTAAGTCTCTGAGAATTAGTTGAAGAACAGAACCTGCTGCTTCTCGTGAACAAGCTCTGATCTCACTGTTTATGTCGCTCTTAACGAGTGAATGGGGGGAAGTTAAACGTGGAAGTTACACAGTAATACATGAATAAATGTTTTAATTTATTTCCACATTAATTTATTTCCACAAAAATGTTTTATTCATCATGCACAGACATGATCAGACACCCTCGATTAATAACTAAACACATGATCGTAAGTTCGTTACTAAATCATCCCAATAAAAAATTAACATGAACTCGTTCTTTTTAAGTGTGAACTGACACAACACTGCAAACAGCAATTGCTGCACAACAGTCTGCATTGGCAAGCAGAAGTAGTAGAACTGGATCATCACACTCCTGTGACCAATCCTGCATGAGACTGAGGTTAGGACCGCCTTTCTCATTAGCATACAGACACAGAAATAAATAAATGTGGAAATGTATTTATTTCCACATTTATTTATACATTAATTTAATTATACTTAAGTCATGTCTGGTCCTCCATAGGGGTTGTGATTGTAAATGCAGGCAGCAATTTCTCCAAAGAATTGATATTGTTACTGTAGTCATTAGTTATGTATAAGAAACATGGTTATTTATGGGGCCATAATTGCAGCAGTCTCAATCAAATTTGTGAATGTGTAAAGGAATCTCCAAATGTATGATGAGATTTGTGAATGTGACCATAGATCTTCAAAACTGTGTATAGAATGTGTTTGTGTGTATGTGTATAATCGTATTTGAAAATGTGTAAAGAAAATAACTTCAAATATGTCTTCAGAAGTGTATTTATATCTGTACATGTACACAAATATGTAAATGCATACATGGAGATTAATGCCTGAAAAGTATTTTACTTTAAGAGCTGAAAATACAGACAAGTCTGGGAAATTGGCAGTTTTTTTAACAAATACGTGTGGAGATTTGTCTGTGTTTTAAGAGCTGCAGCCTTCATATCACTAGGTGGACTAAGTATTTTAAGTTTGAAGATAACTGACACTCAGTGGCCTGCTTTGGATAAAACCAGGAAAATAATGATAGTTATGGAGCACTGAGCTTGATGAATATACTGCTTGTCAGACCACAGAAAGCAGTTAGGTCTGAGCGCAGTGTTTCTAATCGCAGAATCTCATGACAATAATGACTCCATAGATAACACAGCTGTGCTGAGCCTAATGAACACCATGTAAAACTTCCTCCAAGAAGTACAGACTGAGTGAATACACTACAAAGGCTCCAACCAGGACTATGGTGGAACTACTTTAAATTCAGAGATTTTTAAATGGAGTTTGGTGTGACGATTTTTTTTTACACAATTTCAAATCTGTTTATAAACATGCACATACACATTTAAAATACAGATCCATGTACACATTCACATATAAATGTATGCATTCACAATTCTGATTATAGTCAGACCGATTAAGTCACATTTGACAATAGTTTTTGCTATAATAATGGCCCTATAGTTATTACTATCATTACTGTTAATTTGTGTGCTTTGGTAATACAAGCACTGTATTCTCATGCCAATAAAGACTATGTAATTGAAATGCATTGAAATTGATATCACATTACTTGTCCTCTGGATAATGAGACAGCATTGAAATTGCTGTGACAGTTAAAGTTTACACTCTATCACAACCATGTTCCACTGATTCCAACATGACTGGCAAAAACTGAATCAACTTCAAAAGTCCCCTCAATCAATTACTACCATAGCTAGTTTCAAATTAGTAAATAGTACTAGTAAAATAGTGTATATTCCTTCAGTGTATCGATTTGAATATAAAAACGAAAATGAATGGTATATTTCTTAATTCATTTGTTCACATACAGTAGCTGTCCTCTAAATTGGAATCCACATTTCTGTAATCATCCATCAGAGAAGGGTCTATAATAGCACATGTGTCTGTGTGTGCGTGTGCGCATTGAGTCAGATTGAGGTGTCCCTGAAGCCTTTCCGCTGCACCTGCATTTAGAGACGTGGTCTTTCTCTATGTGGCAGGAGAGGTGTACAGGCTGTGTTAAGGTAAGATCTTTCTTTGTATTTACTCTTTTTTTACATGATGCCAAATGTAAGTAAAGACAAGCAAGAAAACAAGTTATTGAAATTAATTTTGACATTATGGAGAGCTTGTAGTGGCAAGATCAATGGAGACTGAAGCATTGAATTAGTGTACAAAATGGCTGTGGTATCGACAAAAAAATTAATTGCAGGAGGGATCATCTCAGATTTTATTTAGGAAAAACAGAAACTGTAATAAAGTTATGGAAGTTTTGCTGTCACACCAGGAAAAAAAATCCATCCGTACCAACTCACGTTATAACGTGAAAGGTTTTGGATATTGATCTGAAAATTTAGATCTGTGAATATCTTTCCCACTTTACTGCAGTAATTTTCTTCTTGTCCTCTGCTCGCCGCAGACATTTCCTCATTTCACCATACCATTATAACGGGAAGCTTGACGTTATTCAAATGTTTAAAAACAACCCACGGTTAAGAACAAACATATAGTTAAGATCTGTTGATATAATGATAGTAGAATGTCATGAGTAGCAGACATACAAATGGAAGGACTGTATGCTTAATGTATGAATGAGTGTGAAGATCCAAGGTTTATGAAGCTAATCATCTGTAGTGTTTAATGGGAGCAAAATTGTGAATAGATTGATTGTTACTGTGCGTTGGACTTATTGTTTTAATATGTTTACTTATTCAATTTGAGGAGAAGGTCAATGAGAACAGATATGTTTTTAGTTGTGATTTGAAGTGTGAGAGGGGGCAGATCTAATGTGGAGTGGTAGGTTGTTCCATAAGTTTGGGACGGCTAAGTAAGGCGGTGCCAGTCCGAGATTTAAAAGTTAACAGTAAAATTTTAAAATCAATCCTGTGTTGAACAGAAAGCCAGTAGATATGGTCTCTATTTTTTTTTTCAGTCAGGAGGTGAGCAGCAGCATTTGTACGAGATTTAAATGTTTAATGGAGGATTGGTCTAAGCCTACATACAGGGAATTACAGTAGTCAAGCCCAGAGGTTACAAATGTATGGATAACCCTCTCGAGATCCATGCTGGTCAAAATTTAAAAAAAAAGAAATTAAAATGGACACCAAGACTCTTTACGGTGGAAAGAATATTAGGAGCTAGGGGGCCAAGGGTGTCTCTTGTATAAAAGCTATCAGGGCCGCTTCCTTTTTTAGGGATGACAGAATTTTACATCTTTTAACTACATTATAAATTCCCTTTACTTTCCATGTAATACATTTAGTGACACTCATCTTAAAGGTGTATTTCCCATGTACATGAATATTGGTGTCCACGAAAACCTGTCGCTCTTGGCTTTATTTTCTTTTCTGTTCTTTTCTGTGTCTGTCATGTGAAAAAAGAGGTCGTCCCCAAACGACGACCGCACACTTAGAGGAACCAGAACCCACCCAAAAATAAAAACAAACTCAAATGTGACTAGTACTGGGCTGGCTGTGGCTGAGGGGTAGAGTGGTCGTCCTCCAACCAAAAGGTCAGAAGTTTGATTCCCAGTCTTCCCATCTGCCTGCCAAAGTGTCCTTGGGCAAGATGCTGAACCCCGAATTGCCCCTCATAGAACAACAACAACAACAACAATAATAACAAGTGCTACTCTCGATGCACTGTATGTATGTATGAATGTATGGGTGAATGGCAAAACTGTACTGTTTTGAGTGCGCTTTGAGTGGTCTTCACGACTAGAAAAGCGCTATATAAATACAACCATTTACCATATAGTAGGTCTCAAGTATCCATGGGGTCTTACAAGGGGACGTGATGCTAGAGGAGGCCATCACTATAGAGAGGGCACGAGAGAGAAAAGAACACAGAATCCCCCCCCCCCCCCCCCCCCAAAAAAAAAGACCCCTCTCCAATCCCAATTTGGCAACAATATAATTAGATAGCACCTAAACAAATCTGGGCAAAATTCAGCAGTGTCCGCTCCTCTGTCAGACACAGAGCCACGAGCCTTAAAATTATATTAACTCTCTGACTATCCGGTGTATGATAAAGTAACCACCAAGGATGTAAACAAGAAAAACAGAGGAGCACATATATCAAATCAGAGACAGTTTTAACAAAGCCAACATTATAATAAAGAAGCTCAGAGCTTTCAAGCTTTTAACTGAGCTAAGCTTGGTCTAAATGAGGTGTAAGTATAGAGCTGGCATCACCATTTCTTATGGCGTGTTTATATCCACACCTCACCGACAGTGTGGTCAGTCAAGCGTGGCCAGAAAACGCAGAGCCTCCTCTGCATCGCTGAAACTGCACTTCGTCCCGTTATGCTGTATCACAAGCCTGGCTGGAAACCGCATCATGAATCTAATGTCCTTATCTATAAACTTTCAAACCATATCATTATATGAGCAACGCTTCAGCCGAACCGCGCTGGACAGGTCCTGATGGATGAGGATGCGCTACCCCCCATGTTCCAGGTTTTTCGCCTTTCTTGCGGCTGCTAAGATCCGAGGCTTGTCCCGGGAGTTGTGGAGTTTGATGATCACCTGTCTGGGTTGGTCACTCCTCAGTCTGGCGGTCCGATGCGCGGTCCATCTTTATTCACCCCTTTGCGGCGGACAAACTGAGCAATGTTGGTAGCCAGGATTCAAAGAACTCCTGAGGATTTTCACCCTCTGTACCTTTCTTCAAATTTAAGATCCGTATGTTGTCGCGTCTGCTACGGTTCTCCGCGTCGTCTATCAGCTCGGCCATGGTCACCTGCCTGTCCTCCACCTTTGAAAGACGGAGCTTGAGGGTGGCGACGTGATCCTCCATGGCGGAGACCTGCTGTTCAGCTTCAGTGATGCGTTTAGCATGACCTTCCAGGCTGCCGGCGATTTTGTCCAAAGTGTCGGTTAGTTTAGAGAACTTCTGCTCCATAATTTCACTTACGTTTTGAGTAACTTTCCGCACCAGTTCGGACAAGTCCATGCTGCTAGCTCCCTTCATGCTAGCTGCCGGAGAGGAAGTAGCGGCAATGCTAGAGTGCAGCAGGTGATCCATAACCTTCTACTGGGTTGTTTGCCTCAAATTAGCCAGTCTTTCTCTCTGAGACTGACTGCAAGTTTATTTGCCATGTTAAAATATTGTTAGATTGATCAGGTTGGAATAAGATGCTTTTAGGCTGAAAAATATCGGGATCAGAGCGGGAGCTCCGCAAAGAAACAGCCTTCAGCGCGCCATCATCAGGTTATCTGAATCTTTGTATTTTTAATCAAAAGGCAGGCACGCAGGGGAAGGCTGGGTTTGGGCTTTTGGGGGGGTGTATCTCTTGACATGCAAGGTGCAGAGCTTTGAAAACACAAATTTCCCTTTGGGGCTATAATGAGAAGCAGTGTGCATGTCTTCATCCCTCTAGCTGGTCAGGGGCCAAAATAGGGGCCAGTTGAATTGTGAAATATGAGGCCAGAAAAGAAGGGTCTGCTATAACTTTTGACGTGCAACTCACAGAGCTTTCCAAACACGTGTGGGTCATCAGGGGCCACTGAGGAAGCAGTGTGCAAGATTTCAGCCATTTAGCCTTTGGTATCAATTAAGGCCATTTCTTCAGTTCGATTTTGATAGCAGTACCTCATAGTAATGGTTAATATTTACCAGTGTGTTAGATGAATGTGTATATGTGCTCATAAATCTATTTGTAATACGGTATGTTCGTGTAGCGTGAAGTAATGTTGATAATTACATAATGACGATTAAGCTAACATTGGGCACATTAATCTCCTGCAATGCTAACTGTGCGTCGTCTGTGGAATAGTGGAAAAACTATGTGACTAGTGTTGTTGCAAGTAGGCTATTCTATATTTATGTTTGCTGAAATATTTGCGTTACTGAGTGAGTGTACTGTTCTAAATTGTGAGTTGCAATATATTATCAGTATATTAGAAGTAAGCTGAGTTAGAGAATATTTTGTGAAATGCTGTATTTGTTTATCTTACTGTCACACCAAAGTAAAATCAAGTTAAGTTTTTGTCTTGTCTCCATGTTTGTATTTTGATTTCCTGTTTTATTTTGAAAAGTAACTCTCCTCTCGTTTCAGGTTACTTGCCCTTCCTCATGTGCCTCGGTCTGATTGTCTTCCCCGATCCTGATTATGCTCACCTGTTTCCCATTACCTCCATGTGTGCTTATAGTCCGCTTCTCCACTTTGTCCTGTGCCAGTGTATCTTGTCCCTTGTCGAGCCTCACCAGCCTTTAGTCAAAGATCCACAGTTACAGTTGTTTGCCTCGTTGAGAGTGTTTTTTCTGGGCTTTTGCCTCTTAGTTTTCATAGCTCCTTTTGTTAGAGTAGTTTAGTTATTGTTGGATCTTGTCCCTCTTCGGAGGACATTATTGTTTATATTTATATTAGAAGTATTGTCCCTCGTTGTAGGAAGCCTAGTTTATGCTTCTGCGTGACACAGTCGTTGAGCATTCAAAGTTCTGCATCGAGGGAACACGTTGCTCTGCAATTCCCCACCATGCCGCTAGGGGGTGTGGATGTGTGTTTGTGTGGTTTCAGGGGTTATAGCCGAATCCTTGCTTTGTCTCCCGGTCACAGTATACAACAGTAAACAATGGTGACCGGGGTGGAGCGGCTGTATTTGGAGTTGGAGCTCATCAATATTGAACAACAAATGCTTATATTGCAAATGATGAGGCGCAGGCGACAGAGAAAACGTTTGCGGAGGTGCTCCTTACGACCACTAAACCGGTCGAGGCTGGAAACAAAGGTTTCAAAGTTTTCTAAGGTTTTATTTGTCATCTGTACAACAGATACAGCGTACATGTTGGCAATGAAAATCTTAAATCCCAGGCACCTCAAGCAACTCAACATGCAAGTGTCATAAAATAAGAGTAACAAAAAATACAAATAACATACACTAGTGCAAATGAAACAATAAGTACAAATGTCAGTACTAGTGCAAAAAATTAAACATTATAAGGTGCAAAAAAATTCAATAAAACATTATAATAAAATAATAAAACATTATAAGGTGCTAAAATGAGATATATACATGTCAGGATTTAGCAGCTATAGGGAGGTATGGACAGCTATGGATTATTGCACTCATTATATTTTTAAATTGGTTGGAAATATGATGAATAGAGATGATAATGACAGAATGAAAATTATTGTAAACTAAATAAATAAATATCAATTTTGCTTATGAATAATATAATGTGTAAATAAATATGTTGTTTTAAACAGATGTAGTGACTTTCACAGAGCTCAGGAGATCAGCAGTCTTACAGCCTGTGGGATAAAACTGACCCTGAGTCTTGTGGTCTTGGTCCGGATGCTGCGGTAAATGGTTGTATTTATATAGCGCTTTTCTAGTCTTGAAGACCACTCAAAGCGCTTTACACTACAGTTTTCCATTCACCCATTCACACACACATTCATACAGTGCTTCTATAGCTAGCACTTTTTTTGATGTTCTATTGGGCAGTTTTGGGGTTCAGTATCTTGCCCAAGGACACTTTGGCATGCAGATGGGAAGACTGGGGATCGAGCTTCCGACCTTCTGGTTGGAGGACGACCGCTCTACCCCCTCAGCCACAGCCACCCCACTGGTACTGTCTGCCAGACGGCAGCACAGAGAACAGTTTGTTGCTGGGGTGATGGGGGTCTTTCAGTATCCTGTTAGCCTTCTTCCTACAACGCTGGGTGTAGAGGTCTGGATGGTAGCTCCTTCCTGGTGATGTGCTGAGCAGTTTTCACCACCCTCTGTAGAGTCTTATGGTTGAGGGCGGTGCAACTGCCGTACCAGGCCGTGATGGATCTGGTCAGGATACTCTCGATGGTGCATCTGTAGAAGTTGCAGAGTATCCTGGAGTCCATGTTGAACCTCCGCAGCGGGTGAAATTTACACGGGTGAATTTACAACACTTGTTCACCCACTGAGGGACCTGGATGAACAAATGCACTTTCGATACTTTTGAATGTCAACGGGGCGATTTGACCAGCTTCTTCGCCGTATACAGCCATTAATAACGTACCAGACAACGCACAGCATGCGTGTTGATGTCGCCCAGAGACTTTTAGCCTCGGGTGGAAGTCAGCAAGCTGTGGCGACTAGCTACAAACTGGCGTGTAGCACTGTGTCCATCATTTTGTCGGAGGTCTGCAAAGCATTGTGGACATGCGTTTCAGCCCGAGTTTTTGCCATGTCCTTTAACCAAACAATGGGAAGCCATGGCAGCAGATTACTGGCGGCTGTGGAACTTCCCAAACTGCGTTGGAAGTCTCAATGGTAAACATGTTACCATAAAAGCACCGCCAAAAGCAGGAAGCGACTACTTAAACTACAAAGGGGCTCACTCCATTGTGCTGATGGCAACATGTGATTCCAGCTAATTCCTATCGAGCAAAATAATTTAAAACATGTTTGATCTATGGGTCCAGTAAAAAAACATTAATGATAACATTGATGCATTGATGTCCTTTACAGATACAATTTCACAATGGTGGACGTGGGAGGATATGGAAGAGAGAGCGATGGTGGCATTTTCAAAGAGAGCAAGTTTGGGTCAATGCTGCTCAGCCACAAGCTCAATTAGCCCTCACCATCTGAACTTCCAGGAACCGGAGTCCAGATCCCTCATGTCATCGTTGCTGATGCTGCCTTTCCTCTGCACTGCAACTTGATGCGTCCCTTCCCAGGCAAGTATTACATACACATATCTAGTTATCTATCTATATCTATGCAGCTCTAATAATGTGTTATATGTATATACCATTGTTAAACAGTATGTTATAACTTCCTATACAGGAGTAGGCATGAACATGGACAAGCAGGTCTACAACTACCGCCACTCCAGGGCCAGGCGGGTAATTGAAAATACATTCGGCATCATGGCTGCGCGGAGGAGAATTCTTGGGAGTTTCAGCCTGAAAAAGATGTGGATGTCGTCAAAGCCTGTGTGGTCCTACACAATTACCTCACCTACACAGATGAGGTGAGCCCCCCAGACAGCAGATACATCCCGCCGCATTTTGTGGACACCGACAGTTGTGGATCAGTGCAGCCTGGCGAGTGGAGAAAAGTGGTGGCCAATGACTTGAACTTCGTTGAATCTGTGGATCCCACACTGATGTCCAGGGCCCGTTCCACCAGAGTGGCATTGGCTTTTCGGAATGACCTGATGGCTTTCTTTCAGTCACCTCAAGGAACCGTGCCATGGCAAAACGAGATGGTGTCCCGGGGCACACTACTCAGTGATGTTTGTGAGCTGTGTTCCATCAGTGATGTAAATGAGCTATACGTTGTGTGTAAACTGTGCTTGTGCTGTACTGTGTGTGCTGAAATAAATATCAGAACAACTGTTTGAAAACAAACCTGTGTGCTTTATTGTCATATAAACAGTATAATAATATGTATATTATGGCATGCCGTTCAGGAAATTAAACCTTTTAATATATGGAATGAAACCTTGTATATATGGAATGAAGTATGAATATATTGAATGAAGTCTGAATATATGGAATGAAACCTTGAATATATGGAATGAAACCCTGAATATATGGAATTAAGTCTGAATATTCGCCAGTGTGTTACTGATGTCCTCATAGTTTAATATTGCTGCAACGAGATTGTGAGCGGACTACCTCATTGTCATTCACTTTTAGCTATAGCATCCACACGTTACACAAGATGTCCGCAGACACTGCGGTGAAGTCTGACGTCAGTCAAGTTTCAATCCATATATTCAAGATTTCATTCAATATATTCAGACTTCATTCCATATATTCAAGGTTTCATTCAATATATTCAAGGTTTCATTCCATATATTCAGACTTCATTCAATATATTCAAGGTTTCATTCAATATATTCAGACTTCATTCCATATATTCAGACTTCATTCAATATATTCAAGGTTTCATTCCATATATTCAGACTTCATTCAATATATTCAAGGTTTCATTCAATATATTCAAGGTTTCATTCAATATATTCAGACTTCATTCAATATATTCAAGGTTTCATTCAATATATTCAGACTTCATTCAATATATTCAAGGTTTCATTCAATATATTCTGACTTCATTCAATATATTCAGACTTCATTCAATATATTCAAGGTTTCATTCAATATATTCAGACTTCATTCCATATATTCAAGGTTTCATTCAATATATTCAGACTTCCTTCCATATATTCAAGGTTTCATTCCATATATTCAAGGTTTCATTCCATATATTCAGACTTCATTCAATATATTCAAGGTTTCATTCAATATATTCTGACTTCATTCAATATATTCAGACTTCATTCAATATATTCAAGGTTTCATTCAATATATTCAGACTTCATTCCATATATTCAAGGTTTCATTCAATATATTCAGACTTCCTTCCATATATTCAAGGTTTCATTCCATATATTCAAGGTTTCATTCCATATATTCAGACTTCATTCAATATATTAAAGGTTTCATTCAATATATTCAGACTTCATTCAATATATTCAAGATTTCATTCAATATATTCAAGGTTTCATTCAATATATTCAGACTTCATTCCATATATTCAAGATTTAATTCAATATATTCAAGGTTTCATTCAATATATTCAGACTTCATTCCATATATTCAGACTTCATTCCATATATTCAAGGTTTCATTCCATATATTCAAGGTTTCATTCCATATATTCAGACTTCATTCCATATATTCAAGGTTTCATTCCATATATTCAAGGTTTCATTCAATATATTCAGACTTCATTCCATATAATTTCCTGAACGGCATGCCATAGTACATATATATATATATATATATATATGTATATATATATAAAAAGGTATAATTTAAAAAAAAGTCAGGACAAAGTGCACCCAAAAAAAATACAACACACACTTCAAATATTTACAAAAAAACTATATGCAATACAAAGTTCAAGGATGTGGGCTCCTTCACTGTCTATTGTCGTGTATCAGGCCGTAGACGCTGAACATCACATCAGGTCTCCGGTCATCTGGAACCCTTCGGAGCAAGTCGGCCACCGTTTGCCCGAACCTGGAGCACTCATCAGCCCCATGCAGCTGCTGCTGAAGCTCTACCCTACGGTCTCCTAGGTTTGCCATCTGCTTTGCAAGCTCGTCCTGCTGGTCCCTCTTTCTTTTGGGCCGAGACACCGGGGACTCCACTGTGGCAAAAGCTGGTGGCCTGCTGGGAGTTGCAGGGGGAGCTGGCAAATCCTGTGTGGTAGACCGGGGGGGCTCGGTGGGCGATGCAGATGTAGAGCCTTGTCGCTGTCTGACGAACTGCACGACGTCTGTTTTTAATGAAAGAGTGGATGCTTGATTAGTCTATGTGTTTGTTTACAACCAGTAGCCAATATTACATGTTGTTAATGTTTTACGTTACACATAAGCACACACATAACCAATGATGTAGCTGTAGTAACAGAAAACACATACCTTTGCCTCATAGTTTGACTCCGTTTCGCAGTGCTTTACGTGTGGTGCCAGCCATGATAAAAAATGATAAAATGCAGGGACTTTTTGGCCGCCTCCGTCGCCACTTTTTGTGGAGAGTTTTCTGCGCAGCCGGACAAATTTGTCCCAGAGGTTCTTCCATCTCTTTGTGCACTCCGCAACCTCCAACCCCGTGTTTTGGGCGATTTCTCGCCACGAGTTGTTTGCCATTTGGCAGTTTTTGTAGTTCTTGGACGAAATATTGTAAATGTGGTCGTACTTCCTGACCTCCTCGATGAGTCTTTCCTCCAGTTGGTCCATTGCTGCTATCGGTACACAAGAACTTTAAAAATGGCGGTGTAGGAAGAAAGACCGGAAAAAGCAACTCCCGGAAATTACGTTCTGAGCGGACCAATCACAGCACTTGCGTAGTAAGGATTTTTGGGAATAATGTCACACCACAGTAAAATCAAGTTAAGTTTTTGTCTTGTCTCCATGTTTGTATTGTGATTTCCTGTTTTATTTTGAAAAGTAACTTTTCTCTCGTTTCAGGTCACTTGCCCTTCCTCATGTGCCTCGGTCTGATTGTCTTCCCCGATCCTGATTATGCTCACCTGTTTCCCATTTCCTCCATGTGTGCTTATGGTCTGCGTCTCCCCTTTGTCCTGTGCTAGTGTGTCTTGTCCCTTGTCGAGCCTCACCAGCCTTTAGTCAAAGATCCACAATTACAGTCGGTTGCCTCGTTAAGAGTGTTTTTTGTTGGCGTTTGCCTCTTAGTTTTCATAGCTCCTTTCATTAGATTAGTTATTGTTAGATCTTGTCCCTCATTGAAGGAGATTTTTGTTCATATTTATATTAAAAGTATTGTCCCTCATTGTAGGAGTTTTGTTTTTTTGTTAATGTTTATAGTTAATTCCCTCGCAGGAGGTGATTTGATTTAGTAACTAACCTTAGTTAAGTGTTGTTTTTCTTTCTCTTATCCCTTCACGGAAGGTAGGATTTTTGATTTGTGAATCATTCCCTCTTTATCGAGACGCCCTCTGTATTTGCAGTCATTGTTTTTTTTTTGTGAAAATGAAATACACGCACTGCATCAGCTTTTCCCTAACTCTGCATCTGAGTGAATGTTTTTACCAAATTTGAAGAAATTCCCACAAGGCGTTCATGAGATTAGCACACAGGGAAAGACCACGTCTCTAAATGCAGGTGTCACATGAAAGGTCCCGCTGACCACCTTGATCTGACCCGACACACACACAGACACATGAGAGAGAGAGAGAGAAGTTTCATTTCTGAGATCAAGCGGATCTCCCGTGTGTTGTTTTCTAATTGCTGGTGAAAGTGAAGGGGGTTAACCCCGAAGTGAGCACCATCACCTTCGGCCCTGGATGGAACACACCTCCGTGTTGATTGTTGTTATATAGTATACATTTGCAGATGCTATGAATGTGTTGGGCAGAGAGACAGAGAGAAGTGGAGAAGTGCTCTGTGGATGATGGGAGTTTAACCTTAAGTGAACAGAAGGCGTCTGCCTGGTAGCTGAATGCTCTACCTCCTGTTTTACTCTTACAGACTCTTGGAACGACAAGAGAGCCTGTGTTTTGGGAACGAAAACACCAACTGTCTTCACCTACTGTAGATGCTTGAGAGAGAGTCTGAGCCAGGGACAGTACATATGGTTGAGGTTCCATCAATAAGGTGAGTAATTGGGTGGCTGTGGCTGAGGGGGTGGCTGTGGCTGAGGGGGTGGCTTTGGCTGAGGGGGTGGCTGTGGCTGAGGGGGTAGAGCGGTCGTCCTCCAACCAGAAGGTCGGAAGTTCAATCCCCAGTTTTCCCATCTGCATGCCAAAGTGTCCTTGGGCAAGATACTGAACCCCAAAACTGCCCAATAGAACAATAAAAAGTGCTAGCTATAGAAGCACTGTATGAATGTGTGTGTGAATGGGTGAATGGAAAACTGTAGTGTAAAGCGCTTTGAGTGGTCTTCAAGACTAGAAAAGCGCTATATAAATACAACCATTGATCATTTTACCATTTTAATTAAAAATGTGATACCTTACAATATACTGTGATGTAAACTGTGTTCTGAGAATGTTTTGGAAATCTGTGGGGATTTATGTAGGTAACATAAGTTTGACAACTTGTACCATTTCTATTGGGGAGCCAATTTCGTGGCTATGCTCAGTATCAAATTCTAAATCCACATCAAAAAATTGAGGAGTAAAAAAATATGAAAAGATGAGGAGGGCGGTTGATTTTCATGTGATTTTTTACTGTGTTGTAAACTTAGTTAGTTTTAAATGTCCCCCAGGCAAAATGGAACATGCGTAACTTGTAGTGACTACAGTACCAGTATAGTGCCTGGAAAAGATAATTTTGGATACATGCATGATACCTCGAGCTGCAACTGACAACTAACACAGAAAGTGAGGGTAAACAAATGCACGTAAGAGGCATTGTCATCATTCACTTTTCATTTTCACTCTGTAATGTGTATACTGATGACTGCTGCAGCTGGCATGACAACAGATTACTTTTCAAATTTGCTGATGACTCTGTGACAGTCAGTCTCCTCCATGCAGATGAGAACAGCCATGGTCCCATTGTGGATTATGAATCTGTATTGGTGTGACTGTGCATTTTTAGTACTAAATGTGACAAAAACCAAGGAAATGAGTTTTAGGCATCAGCCCTCAAACTCTCAGAGTACTATCATCAAGGGGCAGGTGGTAGACTTTGTAAAGAACTATGGTACAAGTACCTTGGGAAGATTATTAACTATGTTCTCTCTGATGACTATGTCCCTGATGATGGCTGTTTGTATTACAGATAGCAAGTGGCTGATCCCTTATTCAGTAGAACATGTAGTAACATGTCCATGTTCCATGCTGTTTATTTTAAAATAATTTAAAATAATTTACTTCAAACAAACAACTGGGATCTCACGGGGGGGGGGGGGGGGTCATCCACAGAACATGTAAACAAAAGGACAGGATGTGTGCTCCACTGAGTGAAACTACAGAAGGGTAATATATACCTTTGCATGCTTAGTGGGAGGGGGCTGTGAGTTATAAGAACACAGATTATCCTATGTTCTTTGCTCATTTGTGCATGTCAATCAGGTGATGTGTACTAATGAGTCCATCTGCAGATGCTGAATTAAACTTACAGAAAGAAGTGTTTGACTTTGTGCTTGTTTCACAGAAATTGCCACCACAGCACAGAGTACAAACACGGTTGTGGTAAATCATCTTAACCAAAGTACCTTGCCTGCTACGCCCACTGGGGGGTTCTGCATATGTTCCCTGTTTTTATCTTAGCACGCTGCTCGGCTAACCAGGGAACATCCAAAGAATGGAGCCTTCAGCGCCAATCATAACTGTGTCCCCATTTGCAACAAATGGGTAAATCATAACAAAGGGTTCCTGACTGAACTCGGAATTAAATGGTTAATATCTGAAACTATAACAGTTCAACTGAATTGTAGATATCTAATGTTATTTTAATGCTACCATTACCTGTCTTGACATGTACTGTAGATGTTTGAGAGAGTGTCTGAGCCAGGGACAGTAGACATCACTGAGGTTCCATCAATAAGGTGAGTATTGAAACACATGATATTTTACAGTATACTGTGATGTAGATTCTCAGAAAGTTACAGAAATTTGTGGGGAAAAATTGTTTGCAGATGCTATGAATGTCTTGTTAATTTCTGACACTCAGTTAAAATTTATAGAGTTGGCTTGTTTTGTCAAGAAATCATCCTTGTAAAATAAAAGAACATGGAACAAATTATTTATCATGTATTGCTATATTTATTTTTTTACCATGGTCACATTCAGTATGGCCAGAGGCATTATGTTTTCAAGTTGTCCATCCATCTGTCTGTCCCATTCATGTGAATGCGATATCTCATGAACAACTACGTTATGTTAATCAAAGGTCAAAAGGTCAAGCTCACATGACTTTGCATTGTTTTGAATACAATTTATCAAGATTGTCCAAAGGAAATATCATTACATGTGGCCAAAACATACATTTGGACTCAAAGATGACTTGAATAGAATTCAGTTGTCAAAGATCAAATGGCAAGGTCACTAGGACCTCACAAAGCACACTTCTTGCCTTGTAAATGCAATATATCAGAAATGCCTTCAGGGAATTCTTTCACATTTGGCACAAACATTCACATGAATTTGGGTTTCATTTTGGTAGCCAAATGTCACAGTGTTCTCACAAAGTATGTTAATATTTTTCCTGAAATTGATATCTAAAGATCAGCTCATGGGAATGTCGTCAAACTTGGTAAAAACATTAACTTCAACTCAAAGATGAAGGATTTTATTCCCTTTGAAGTAAAAGGTCAGAGTAACATCACTGTGAATGTGATATGTTAGGACTTTCAGTAGGGAATTTCATTATATCTGGTAACTTGGACTCACTGCTTGAGGGAATTTCTTATCAACGTTACATGAGTTGTCACTTGGATTTTAGCCCTCTACCTGGTCAGGGGCCTAAACAGGGTTTGCAGCCTCTTGGTTCTGGAGCTTTTTGGGAAAATAACGATCTCTTTCGGGGCCTTCCCAAGGGCCTAGGATCCCCAAATTTGACCCACTGGTCATGATGGGCTCTTTGAGCCTGCATTACTGATTTTCACCAAAACCGCAGAGGGGCCCAGGTGACCTTTGTGACCTTTGGTATCATTTTAGCCTATTTCTGAAGTTCCATTTTGACAGCAGTACCTCATAGTAATGGTTAATATTTACCAGTGTGTTAGGTGAATGTGTATATGTGCTCAGGAAACTATTTGTAATACGGTATATTTGTGTAGCATGAAGTAATGTTGTTAATTACATGACGACGATTAAGCTAACATTAGGTCACATTATTCTCCTGCAATGCTAACTGTGCTTCGTCTGTGGAATAGTAGTACAAAAACTATGTGATTATGTTGTTGCAAGTATGCTATTGCAAGTATGCTATTGCAAGTATGCTATTCTATATTTATGTTGCCTGAAATATTTTCGTTACTGAGTGAGTGTACTGTTCTAAATTGTGAGTTGCAATATATTATCAGTATATTAGAAGTAAGCCGATTTAGAGAATATTTTGTGGAATGCTGTATGTGTTTATCTTACATGCTTATGTTTACTTTATTACTGGTATCCAAAGTTGTTTAATGAATGCAAGTGCTAGGTGACAGCTTAGACATGTTAAATGTCTGTTTGGATGTACATTGTCTATAGTAATATTTCAGTATCGTCTATTGACGTATGTTATATTTCAGTTCTGTAGATATTCAGCAGTAATTGTACACATTGTGGCATTTGTATTTACAGTAGGTGGTTACCCTGATAATGAATCATAAAACACATGATCTGAGAAAGGTTTGTGTCCATTTATCGTTCACTCAAATACTCCCTTTTTCAGGTATTTTAAACTTTCACACCCTGAGATTAAGAAAAATAACTTCCGGCTGCGGCGACCAGAACGTAGTTTGCGCTGCCTGGGTCCCCAGGGGAACCTCTACTGACAATTTGGGGGCCCCCGGGTGGTTTGGGGCTCGAACTGAGGCAGGTGGAATTTGAACCCAAAAGGCCCCAAATTTGATCTTTTGACCTGCAACACCCAGAGCTCTTTTTTTTTTAAATTATCTTTTTTATTGATTCCACATATCAATATTCCATCAATATTTTACATAATCTGTACAATTTTACAACAGTATAAAACATTCCTATACTTGTCCACCGCAGAGCAGAGACATAATTGGACATGAATTCTCAAGTAAAGTTACAGTAGAGTAAATAAGCCAAAATCCTCAAGTGTTGACATGAGTGCTGGAAGAGATTTAGTGGGATCTGTTAAGTATATTAATACATCAGCTGCAAATAATGCTGTTCATTTCCCTTAAAGTTGATACCTTTTATATTTTCATTTTGTTTTATCCATTGACTCAGGGGTTCCAAATAGAGAGCAAATAATAGCGTGCTAATTGAACAGCCCTTGTGACACCTCCGCTCTAATATGAAAGCGTTTGAGAGATTCCCATTAATTCTAATCCTGGCTGTAGGTTTATTATATTATATAATGATTGTATTGTATTGTACAAACGTTGCATGAAAACCAAATCGCTCCAGCACCATATATAGGAAATCCCACCTGATAGAGTCAAACGCTTTTTCTGCGTCCAATCCTAATATTATCGCCTCTATTCTTTTTTCAATAATGTTTTGCATAACATGTAATGTACGTCGGATATTGTCCTGTGTCTGTCTCTGCTTTATAAAACCCGTCTGGTCCTGATGAATTATGTCTGGCAAAATTGTTTCTAAACGTCTAGCTAAGATAGTGGTGAATAATCTATAGTCCTGGTTAAGGACACTAACTGGTCTAAAATTAGAACACTCCATTTTGTCCTTTCCTTCCTTCGGGATAACCGAAATGTGGGCTTCGCTCCAGGAGTTCGGGATATCTCCCTCTTTTAGCACCCAGTTAAATGCATTATTTAGCAAGGGGATCATTGGTTCTCCGAGCACTTTATAAAACTCTGAGGTGTATCCATCTGTGCCTGGAGCCTTGTTGGTCTTCAGCTTTGAATCGCTGAGTTTATTTCTTCTGCTGTGATTTCCTTTGTCAGAGCTGAATTCTGGTCCTCTGACACCCTGTGTAAATTTAAGGAATCCAGCCATGTGGCTATCTTATGTTTATTATTTCTTTTTGGTTGGGAATATAGATTCTTATAATATGTTTCAAAACATGTATGTATCTCTTCCGTCTTATATTTTGGTAGATTTGTAGCTGAGTCCTTAATTTTGTATGTTATTAATTGCCATTTGCTTTTTTAATCTGAACGCCAGCAGTTTTGTAGATTTACTTCCTGCTTCGTAGTATCTCTGTTTCATGTACAACAGCTTTTTTTGAATCTCTTGTCCTGAGATGTAATTTCTCTCTGTTCTAACTCTTTTGATATTTTGGTTTATTCTCTTGTCCACATTTTTTTTATGTTCTTTTTCCAATTTTTTAAGCTCTGATTCTAATTTATTGAGTTTTTCCTGTTTTTGCATTTTCAAGTATGTTGATTTAGCAATTAGTTTTCCTTTAATCACAGCTTTACACGCATCCCACAGCACCGAGGGAGACACCTCACCATTATCATTCTCCCTTACATACAACTGAATTTCTTTAATAAACTCGTCCTTCATTTGTCCTTTTAATACATTTATATTTAGCCTCCAAAGTGTTGATTTTTGTTCTTTTGACATAGCCAGAGTCATATATACAGGACTAAGGTCTGATATGTCTCTCACTCCAATTTCACAATTTTCGATCCTGTAACTGTCCTTACTGAACATGAAAAAATAATCTATCCTGGAGTATATTTAATGTGGTGCTGAGAAAAATGTATAGTATTTTCCCTTAGGATTTAATTCTTTCCAAACATCAATTACTCTTTATGTAAAAATTTCCCTTCGGTGATGAATAAAGTATGTCTATCTATCTGTCTATCTACCTACTCCCAATTTTGACATTAAACTTACAAACTTCTTACTAATCCCTGGTTTCTGTGTTCCACTGGCTTAACAATCAAGCTTTGGATGTAGTCTGATATTTAGGTCTCCACCCCAAATCATTATACCCTCCCCCTCTGATACCACTTTATCAAACAGTTGTCTGTAAAATACCCAGTGTTGTGCACTGCCCCACGTGGCGTCAAAATAATGTTATTATTAATGACTTTGCCTTACACGGAGCACCAAAAATGTTGGTATTAATGTTGTTATTATGTACTTTCCCTCGCGCGGGGTACGATTATGTACTTTCATTCACGCAGGGCACCATTAAATGGTGTGCTTTTAGGCATTCAATAAATGTGGCTATCACTGAAATATTAAATATTAATATTAAAAATATTAATATTAAATAATAATTAAACTAATAAAAGATAAATCGGGGCACCACCCTTCAAAGGACGGGAAAAGATATAACTATAACCAAAATTACCACATCAATAGCTAGCAAAGTTGAAGGATATGGAGTTCTTGACAGTGTAGAGGTTGGCAAAATTCACACTTATGCAACATTAACTAAGACATGTTTTGGAGAAAAACATTTATTATGAGAATAATAAAAGTATTAACACAAAAACTAACAAAAGGTGTACTTACTATATACAGGTGTGTATGCGAGTATGCATGTATTTGTGTGTGTGAGTGAGTGACTGAGATTTCAAAATGGCGGCTGGCCACTATGAAGACAAAAGGCCCCCTGGAGTGGTGAGACCATGTGGCTGAGATCACATGTAGGTGTTAAGTTTGTGGAGATGAGTGTGTGAGGTGTTGGTGCCAGGTTAAAGAAAGTAGTCAGATGCATGCAAAGAAGTGATCAGCATAACAGAACTAACATTAACTTTCAAATAACACATTACCAAATATCACAGCAACAGTCAAACTTATAAACATCACATGAAATAGAAATAGGATTAAACAGTCCTTTGCTTAGCCTAGCGTAATAATAAAGCCCAGTTGTGTTACCCATCCATGAAAAAGAGGGTAAGGTCCTTTTTGGATGTGCTGTTCGAAGTCCAGTGACGTGGTCTTGTTGATTTGTGGATCCTGTTGTGCATCTGCTGGTCAGACCTTGTGTCGTGGCCAGTTGTGCTGTAGTTCTTAGGCAGGCCCACGTGTCGCTGCCTTTGGAAGGTTTTAGCAGTCTGCTCCAGGCAGGCCTGCTAGAAGTTGAGGAGCTTGTGGATGGAGGAAGTCTCCCTGGCTGGGAGAGAAGGGCCAGACCCTACTCCTCCAGGAGAGGTCAGCAGGGGAAGAGGCCGAAGGGGACGAAGAGTGAAGAGGAAAGAGAGCTAGCAGAGGGGAATCTCGGCTTATATTGGCCTGGTGACCTCATGGGTCATGGGGCACACAGTGACCAATAGTGGTTGAGAGTTGTCTCCAGGAGCAGTTTTACCACCTATGTGTGAAGATGAAGCACCCTGGGAGACTGAGTTCTGGAAGCTGTCCTTTGTATCCAGAACAAAGGAGACATGTGGTCAGGCTTTTGACTACACATGTAGGCCCAACTATGGTTCACAGATACCAGGTCCCAACATCCCCCCTTCGGTCGCAGGATCGGACCTGACGTGTGTTCCTGAGGGCAAAGCTCAAACATGTGTAGTCCACAACTGGAAAAGTTATTTTTCAGTTCATTTGGGTTTTAACATCTGGGCATTTGTCTATACTAACTGTATCGGCTAAGCAAGAGTCAAGTTTGACAAATAATTCAGATCACAATGACAGTACAATATGAATAACCTGTATTCTTCACTAGGTTAGTGAGAAAAGGAAAGTTAGACATGTTAATTGTTAGAGTAAGATGCAGAAAGAGTGGCACCTACAATGATAAGGCCATTTCTGGACTATCCAAGAGTCTTCTGTTCACTGGATGCTAGTCAATGTGGACTCAGTCTGATCTGGGAGACTTTAACATTTTAACAGGGCAGGTTTCGCCCGGAAGGGTGTCATAAATCTTTCAACCTTCTCAGAATCCAAATGGCAGTATCATTGTTTTGTGTGATAATGTTCTCATGTCCTAACATGTGTCGTGAAAGGACATATATGGATTTTATTATCAGTGAATGGAGAGTAGTTTGTCCAAATGTATTTACAAAGTTGACAGTGGTGTCTAAGTTTAATCAGAATTTAGGTTTTTGGAGTTTGCTGCTGTTGCTAACAAAACTGTTTACCTATAAACTGCAAGAAATGTCATACCTACTGTCAGTACAAAGATTAGAGACTGTGTTGGTTACGGCCATGAGGAGCGAGCTCTGGAATGCCTGTGTCGTGGCTCAGGGCTGTAACTGTCTGCTGGGTTATAACTATGATTTGAACTGTATTCAGAGATGCTGTGGTCATCATCTGAGCAGTCTAGTGGCTGGTAATGTGTCTGGGCCAGAATGTCAGTGTATGACTTCCTACAGCTTCTGCTGTGGGAATGCCTATCTCCGGGAAGTTGGTGGACATGGCGGTTACGCTCTGTGTCCCTACGCTGCCTTTTGTCACCCCCCTTTGGTTTGTTGTGAGGGTGAAGTTTTGAGGCGGCGGATGTATTTGACACCTTGGTGTTTGAGTTGACAGGCTCAGGTGCACCTACTGTAGCCTTGGAAGTGACAACAGTTTCCCAAGCTACCTGTGTCATCTTCCTGATCTGCTGCATTGAAGGTTTACCTTGCTGTGTCATCAGTACCACATGTGTGCGTATACATGGATGTAGGTTACGCAAGAACAAGGACTTGAAGGTGGGGTGTTCTTCTAGGCCTGGTGTGTTCTTTCCCTGAAAATAAACATTTCTTAAACGTCTGAAATAATCTCTGGGATTTTCGCGACGGGAATGTTTAATTTGGGATGCTGTAACAATGGATGTTATCTCGTCAACAGTAGAGGAGAATTCCTCGACTAGTGCTTGACGGAGCTCTGTAAAGTTATTTATGACACTGGCAGGAAGTGTCTGAATAAACTTGTGAACAGCTGTAGAGCTGGTTTTCCACACAAGTTTGACCTTCTCTCTCTCTGATGCATTTGGCATGTCAATTAGATTGAGATCTAGTTCCCTAAAGTAATTGTCAACATTGTTATCACCATTTCCTGGGTCAAATTGTCCAATATCTTTAGCTAGAAACTCAAGCAAATCAAAACGCGGACATTGTGAGGTCCGGGCACGTGCATCACCTGCTACAGGTCTCTCTGGTTGAGGGGGAGGAGCTAAACTATCCTGGAATGTTGTACTCCCCGCTTCGGAGAGTTGTGCACAGAAAAATGTGTCATGCATCAGTGGCTGAGAAGAATATGAGGCAGAATATCTTCTGGAGGATAAACTGCATGTGTCATCAATGTGAGTGTCAGAGAGGTGGGAAGTTAGAGAGCTGTAACCTCTGTCTGTCAGTGGAGGTTCAGGAGGTGACTTAATTCCCAAAGATTTAGGGTCGGATTGGATTCTGTCCCATCCTCGGACTGAAGAGGGAGTTAACTTTGCACTATTGAAGGAGTGTGAATTGGAATAACCAGAATCACTTTGACTGAACAACTGACATGAGGCCAGGCCTTCTAATCTAAGTTTTAGGAACTCCTCCTTGTGTGAATAGAGATCTGACTCTGCTGATTGCAGATCTTCTAAATAGTGCAGGGCTTTCTTATTAGCAGATTGAACCTCCTGGAGGAGAAGAGCATTTTGAGCTCTCAGGGCTTTTGCCTCCTGTTCTAGGGCTGCTTTGCTTTGATAGGCAAGGTTGGTTTGCCTGTGGAAATTTAAAAGCAAACATCTCAACAATGGACCCTTGGATGCTGTCTGTGCATCACACCTGTCGTCAAGTAGTGAGTCTATCTCTTTCCTACACTCACTGAAGTTCAACTTAGTGATGAATTCAGGGTAGCCAGGGTTCAGGCTTTGTGCAAGGGAAGAAACAAACTGTTCTACACAGGGGTTCTCCATTGTTGGGTCTGAAATACAAGGATTAGATTTACAAGGTATATAAATCAACAAATCAGTGTGGTTGGCTACGGTGTTGCTCTGGCAGACACCTTGTAGTGTAGTTTTGGTCGTACACTAGCCTAACCAAAATTATGGTGGGTAAATCAGTTCACCAAAATGGTTTAATCACACTAAATGATATGCAGGGCAGTGACAGTTAGGGGTTCTATAAATTCACAGGGCTGGAAGCACGCTGTGGCTCTTTCTCAGGCTCTCTTATCCAACTTAGGCTGAAATGCTTGGCAGTAACAGTCAGGTATAAGCTCTGTTACATAGGGCCGGGGCCACGCTATGTCTTAATTACAGCACTTAACAGTTACAGGAAATTTGACAGCTTGACCAGTTAACATTGAATATGAGATATTCAAATGTTAAAAGACATTCTTAAAATTTGACAAGGAATATTCAATTGGAGTTATTAGCACCAATAGCAAGCTTTAAGTGTAACACTATGAGGACTTAGAATGGTTGTTATTAATAATTTATTATTAATAAAGGGTTCAATCACAAATACAATTTCACCACAATACACTTGTTTGTAAGTACGGTTGAATGTCTACTCCGGTGGCAGACTAGTGGAATTCAATTCAAACTTTGGCTTGACTGAAAATTCAGGATTCCACTTATTTCAGTTTTTTTTTTCTTTTTCAATATTGCATAATTATGAATTATTGCCAACTGTACTCTGCCTCACACAGGGCATCATTAATGTTGGTATTAATGACTTTCCCTCACACGGGGGCACCATTAATGTTGTGCACTTGCTGGTCAGACCTTGTGTCGTGGCCAGTTGTGCTGAAGTTCTTAGGAAGGCTCTCGCGTCGCTGCCTTTGGAAGTTTTTTTTAGCAGTCTGCTCCAGGCAGGTCTGCTGGAAGTTGAGGAGCTTGTGGAGGGAGGAAGTCTCCCTGGCTGGGAGAGCAGGGCCAGACCCTACTCCTCCAGGAGAGGTCAGCAGGGGAAGAGAAGAGAGAAGAAGCGAAGAGAGAAGAGGGCGAGGAGAGGGGAACTCGGCTAATATTGGCCTGGTGACCTCGTGGGTCATGGGGCACACAGTGACCAATAGTGGTTGAGAGTTGTCTCCAGGAGCAGTTTTACCACCTATGTGTGAAGATGAAGCACCCTGGGAGACTGAGTTCTGGAAGCTCTACTTTGTCTCCAGAGCAAAGGAGACATGCGGTCAGGCTTTTGACTACACATGTAGGCCCAACTATGGTTCACAGATACCAGGTCCCAACACTGATAATATATTGCAACTCACAATTAAGAACACTATACTCACTCAGTAACGCAAATATAGAATAGCCAATAGTTTCTCCACAGCCACGGTGTACTACTATTCCACAGACGACGCACAGTTAGCATTGCAGGAGATTAATGTGCCTAATGTTAGCTTAATCGTCGTCATGTAATTATCAACATTACTTCACGCTACAAGAACATACCGTATTACAAATAGTTTCCTGAGCACATATACACATTCACCTAACACACTGGTAAATATTAACCATTACTATGAGGTGCTGCTATCAAAATGGAACTTCAGAAATGGGCTTAATTGATACCAAAAGTCACAAAGGTCACCTGGGCCCCTCTGCAGTTTTGGTGAAAATCAGTTATGCAGGCTCAAAGAGCCCATCGTGACCAGTGGGTCAAATTTGGGGCTCCTAGGCCCTTGGGAAGGCCCTGAAAGGGATTGTAATTTTTCCAAAAAGCTCCAGAACCAAGAGTCTGCAAACCCTGTTTAGGCCCCTGACCAGCTAGAGGGCTGAAATCCAAGTGACAACTCATGTAACGTTGATAAGAAATTCCCTCAAGCAGTCGAAGTTACCAGATATAATGAAATTCCCTACTGACAGTCCTAACATATCACATTCACAGTGATGTTACTCTGACCTTTAACTTCGAATGGAATAAAACCCTTCATCTTTGAATTGAATTTAATATTTTTACCAAGTTTGACGACATTCCCATGAGCTGATCTTTAGATATCAATTTAAGGAAAAATATTTACATACTTTGTGAGAACACTGTGACATTTGGCTACCAAAATGAAACCCAAATTCATGTGAATGTTTGTGGCAAATGTGAAAGAATTCCCTGAAGGCATTTCGGATATATCACATATACAAGGCAAGAAGTGTGCTTTGTGAGGTCCTAGTGACCTTGCCATTTGATCTTTGACAACTGAATTCTATTCAAGTCATCATTGAGTCCAAATGAATGTTTGTGCCACATGTAATTATATTTCCTTTGGACAATCTTGATAAATTATATTCAAAACAATGCAAAGCCATGTGAGCTTGACTTTTTGACCTTTGACTAACATAACGTAGTTGTTCATGAGATATTGCATTCACATGAATGGGACTGACAGATGGATGGACAACTTGAAAACATAATGCCTCTGGCCATACTGAATGTGCAAATGGTAAATTCAATTCAATTCAATTCAATTTTATTTATATAGCGCCAAGTCATAATTTACATTATCTCAAGGCACTTTACATTTAAAGGTCAAGACCTTAAAACAATATTAACATAGAGAAACCCAACAGTTCCCACAATGAGCAAGCACAGGCGACTGTGGAGAGGAAAAACTCCCTCATTAACAGGGAGAAACCTCTGGCAGAACCAGGCTCAATGTGGGCGGTCATCTGCCTCGACCGGTTGGGGTGAGGAAAGAAAAGTAAGGGGGGAGGAAAGGAGAGATGGTTGGAAAGCGGGGGAGAGAAGAGAGAGATGAGGTGGAGAGAGAGAGACCAGTAACAATTTGGCACCATCAAAATCAAGACTAACCATAACAATAACAATGTATAGATCTACAACATGACTAGATATATTAATGAATTGCTGAGTTATTGTAATAAATGAAGACAATGGTGATGGTGGTCGTTGTTGTCCTGTAGTCCCGGTGCCGGAGTTATCTGAAACGAGATAGAGAGAAGAGCCAGAGGGACTATGGGAGGACAAAGTGACACTTTGACATGATGACATGTTAAAACTAATAAATAAATAAATAAACAGGTGTGGGGGGCAGAGAGACAGAGGGAAGTGAAGAAGTGCTCAGTGCATGATGGGAGTTCCCCCAGCAGTCTAAACCTATAGCAGCACAACTAAAGGATGGTTCAGGACTCACCTGATCCAGCCCTAACTATAGGCTTTGTCAAAGAGGAAGGTTTTTAGTTTTACTTTAAATGCTGAGACAGTGTCTGCCTCCCGAACCCAGAGTGGGAGCTGGTTCCACAGGAGAGGAGCCTGATATCTAAATGTTCTACCTCCTGCTCTACTCTTACAGACTCTTGGAACCACTAGAGAGCCTGTGTTTTGGGAACGAAGTGATCTACTTGGATAATAAGGTGTTATCAGCTCTTTGATATATGAGGGGGCGTGATTGTTGAGGGCTTTAAAAGTGAGGAGCAGGATCTTGAATTCTATTCTAAATTTTACCGGGAGCCAATGTAAGGAAGCTAAGACAGGAGTGATATGATCTCTCCTTCTAGTTCCTGTCAGCACTCGTGCTGCAGCATTTTGGACCAACTGGAGACTTTTAACAGTCTTCATGGAGCATCCTGCTAATAGAGAGTTGCAGTAATCTAATCTAGAGGTTACAAACGCGTGGACTAGTTTTTCAGCATCCTGCTTAGACAGGATGTTTCTAATTTTGTTAATATTGCGCAGATGGAAGAAAGCCGTCCTAGACACTAGTTTAATATGGGGGTCAAATGACATGTCTTGGTCGAACAACACTCCAAGGTTCCTCACAGTGGAGCTGGAAGCCAGACTGACACCATCCAAAGTGACTATCTGGTCAGACAGTGTTTGTCTGAGATGTTTAGGGCCAATTACAACAACCTCAGTTTTGTCTGAGTTTAAAAGTAGAAAATTTTGGGTCATCCACGCCTTGATATCTTTGAGACATTCCTGAAGTTGAACTAGGCGATTAGATTCATCATGCTTCATGGAAATATACAATTGGGTGTCATCTGCATAGCAGTGGAATTGTATGTGGTGCTGTCTGATAATGTTGCCTAAGGAGAGCATATATAAGGTGAACAGTATTGGTCCAAGGACAGAACCTTGTGGAACTCCATGATTAACTTGCATGTGCATGGAGGAGTCATTGTTAACATTAACAAATTGGAATCTATCTGATAAATATGATTTAAACCAGTGTAGTGCTGTTCCTTTAATTCCTATATGTTGTTCTAATCTCTGTAGCAGAATCTTATGATCTATTGTGTCGAAGGCTGCATTAAGGTCCAACAAGACGAGGACAGAGACAAGTCCATCATCTGATGCCATAAGAAGGTCATTAGTGACTTTCAATAGTGCTGTTTCTGTGCTGTGATAGGTTCTAAATCCTGACTGAAATTTTTCCAATAAACCGTTACTATCTAAGTAACCACACAGCTGGTTAGCAACGGCTTTTTCTAGGATTTTGGAAATGAAGGGCAGGTTGGATATGGGTCTATAGTTAGCTAAAACCTCTGGATCAAGCGTAGGCTTTTTAAGCAGAGGTTTAATAACGGCTACCTTAAAAGCCTGTGGTACGTAGCCGGTTAGCAAAGACATATTAATCTGATTTAAAATGGAACTGTCAATTAGGGGGAGGACTTCTTTAAAAAGTCTAGTTGGAACAGAGTCCAGCTGACAAGTAGTTGGTTTAGATGATGAAACTAACGAGGTCAGTTCAGGAAGATCAATAGAGTAAAATTTGTTTAGACATAAATCTGGTGCTACGGTTTCAGGACCAGACAATGTATCCGTGTTATTCACTGGGAGGTGGTGGTGGATTTTATCCCTGATGGTTGTAATTTTATTAGCGAAGAAGCTCATGAAGTCATTGCTTCTCAGATCTAGAGGAATAGATGGGTCAGTAGAGGTGTGACTTTCTGTCAGCCTGGCTACAGTGCTGAAGAGGAACCTGGGGTTGTTCCTATTTTCTTCTATTAGTAATGAATAATAAGAGGTTTGGGCATTTCTAAGTGCTTTTTTGTAATTTATAAGGCTATTCTTCCAGGCTAGGTGGAAGTCTTGGCGATTGGTGGAACGCCACTTCCTTTCTAGCTTCCGCGATGTCTGTTTTAGAACGCGCGTTTGGGAATTATACCACGGAGCTAATCTCCTCTGATTTACTTTCTTCTTTTTTAATGGGGTGACAGCTTCAAGTGCTGTTTTTAGTGAGGCTGCAGTACTATTTACAAAGTTATCAACTAGTGTGGGAGTAAGGTTTTGATAATCTTCTTGTATTGTACTGACACATGGCTGAGAGGGAAGGGAAGTGAGAAGGGGAGCAGTTGTTTAAATTTGTGAACAGTTTTGTCAGATAAACATCGACTGTAATAGACTTTCCGTCCAGAATTGACGTAATTAACAATTCAGAATTCAAATGTAAGTAAAAAATGGTCAGACAGAAGCGGGTTCTGTTGGAATATTGTTATATTTTCTATGTCAATGCCATATGTCAGGACAAGATCAAGAGTGTGATTCAGGCAGTGGGTCGGTTGATTCACATGTTGAGTGAAACCAATCGAGTCTATTATTGATTTAAATGCTGAACTAAGGCTGTCATTGGCAACATCTACATGAATATTGAAATCACCGGCTATAATGATTTGATCTGTTTTAAGAACTAGTTCTGATAAAAATTCAGAGAATTCAGATAAAGAAATAAATATAGCAATACATGATAAATAATTTCTTCCATGTTCTTTTATTTTACATGGATGGTTTCTTGACAAAACAAGCCAACTCTATAAATGTGAACTGAGTGTCAGAAATTAACACGACATTCATAGCATCTGCAAACAATTTTTCCCCACAAATTTCTGTAACTTTCTGAGAATCTACATCACAGTATATTGTAGAATATCATGTGTTTCAATACTCACCTTATTGATGGAACCTCAGTGATGTCTACTGTCCCTGGCTCAGACACTCTCTCAAGCATCTACGGTACATGTCAAGACAGGTAATGGTAGCATTAAAATAACATTAGATAACTACAATTCAGTTGAACTATTATAGTTTCAGATATTAACCATTTAATTCCGAGTTCAGTCAGGAACCCTTTGTTATGATTTACCCATTTGTTGCCAATGGGGACACAGTTATGATTGGCGCTGAAGGCTCCATTCTTTGGATGTTCCCTGGTTAGCTGAGCAGCGTGCTAAGTTAAGACAGGGAACATATGCAGAACCCCCCAGTGGGCGTAGCAGGCAAGGTACTTTGGTTAAGATAATTTACCACAACCGTGTTTGTACTCTCTGCTGCGGCAGCAATTTCTGTGAAACAAGCACAAAGTCAAACACTTCTTTCTATAAGTTTAATTCAGCATCTGCAGATGGACTCATTAGTACACATCACCTGATTGACATGCACAAATGAGCAAAGAACATAGGATAATCTGTGTTCTTATAACTCACAGCCCCCTCCCACTAAGCATGCAAAGGTATATATTACCCTTCTTTAGTTTCACTCACTGGAGGAGACATCCTGTCCTTTTGTTTACATGTTCTGTGGATGACCCCCCCTGTGAGAACCCAGTTGTTTGATCCCAATCAGAGATACTAAAAGATACCATAAAGTTGTGGTTTCTCAAGGCCATAAAACTCAAGTCTCTTAAGCCACCATACATACAAAAATGTAACATTTCCATTACAGTGCTAAAAGTGTTAGAGCTGAGCAGGGATCAGTGAGGATGAGGTCGTATTTAAAGAGACCAATTTGGTGAGAGAATGGGCTGTGATTGGTGGGTGACTGACGAGTACCCATAAACCTATCGGTAGCTGAGCACATGACTCTGTGTCCTGCATGAACTAACACAATGCTTCATTAGTCACAATTCAAGTTCAGGATTTCTACGATGACATTCTCACTTTAAACTTAATTTAAAGTATCTTGAATTGAGGCAAATTAAAGCTGACCTTGAATTATGATCAGTCACAATCAAATTGTCATATATCAAAAATCATAAACAGGATTTATTTTCATAATTAATTATGGATAAAATTACAAGGTATGTTGCAGAAATCTGAAATGGATATATATATCATTGAGCATTGTACAAGTTACATTGTACAAGTACATGTTCTACTGAATAAGGGATCAGCCACTTGCTATCTGTAATACAAACAGCCATCATCAGGAACATCAGAGAGATCATAGTTAATAATCATCCCAAGGCATGGAGGAGACTGACTGTCACAGAGTCATCAGCAAATTTGAAAAGTAATCTGTTGTCATGCCAGCTGCGGCAGTCATCAGTATACACATTATAGAGGGGAGGTGAAAGGACACAGGAGGAGACCCTGTGGATGATGACAATGTGTCTTACATGCATTACTTTCTGTGTCAGTTGTCAGTTGCAGCTCGAGGCATGTATCCAAAATTATCTTTTCCAGGCACTATACTGATACTGTAGTCACTACAAGTTACGCACGTTCCATTTTGCCTGGGGGACATTTAAAACAAACCAGTCTACAACACAATAAAAATCACATGAAAATCAACCCCCCTCCTCATCTTTTCATATTTTTTTACTCCTCAATTTTTTAATGTGGATTTAGAATTTGATACTGAGCATAGCCGTGAATTGCCCCCCCAAATAGAAATGGTACAAGTTGTCAAATAAATGTTATCTACATAAATCCCCACAGATTTCAAAAACATTCTCAGAACACAGTTAACACCACAGTATATTGTAAGGTATCACATTTTTTATTACTCACCTTATTGATGGAACCTCAACCATATTTACTGTCCCTGGCTCAGACTCTCTCTCAAGCATCTACAGTAGGTGTTTTCATTCCCAAAAAAAGGCTCTCTTGTGGTTCCAAGAGTCTGTAAGAGTAGAAGAGGAGGTAGAGCATTCAGCTACCAGGCAGACAACTTCTGTGCATTTACGGTTAAACTTAAAACATTCCTTTTTGATAAAGCCTTGCTGGATCAGGTGAGTCCTGAACCATCCCTTAAGCTGCTATAGGTCTAGACTGCAGGGGAAACTCCCATCATCCACAGAGCACTTTTCCACTTCTCTCTGTCTCTCTGCCCCCCCCCCCCCCCACTCATTTATTTTTTTTAATAAATGTCAAAAACTATGTTATTGACGTGTCTCTTTTCTCCCATAGTCCCTCTCTCTCTTTCTCTCTCTCATTGCAGATACCTCTGACTCCAGAACCGAAGGAGAACAACTATTATTATTATTATTATTATTATTAACAACAATACTTAATTAATTATTATATTAATTGGTGCTGCCATCATTGATAATCAATAACTTCTTTACACTGTGTTTGTTTACATTTTAACTAGTAAGAGCTGACTAGTAAGTAACTAGAACTAGTAAGAGAACTAGAGTAAGGTCTCTCTCGCCTCCCCCTCCCCACTATTTCTCTTCTCTCCCCATTTTTCTCTGCTCACCCCAACCAGTAGAGGCAGATGACCGTCCATATTGAACCTGGTTCTGCTAGAGGTTTCTCCCTGTAAGTGAGGGAGTTTTTACTCTTCACAGTCACCAAAGTGCTTGCTCATTGTGGGAACTGTTATGTTTCTTTATATTAAACAAGATTTGAAGGTCTTGACCTTCTATGTATAGTTCCTTGAGATAATGTTTATTATGATTTAGCGCTATACAAATAAACAGTCTTGGACATGGAATATCGTGAATCGTCTTCATAAAAGTGACACTAAAAACTCAAAGTACTCTTCAAATAAAGTTTCTCCAAACGTGTTTGTTATTTTATGTAGTTATTAACACGATATTCCATGTCCAAGAGTCCATTTCCCCGGATAAGATGTTTTTTTTCCCATTATTTGCCACTATAAACACACTCTGACCTCCTCGAGCTTTTATTTTGGTACTTCCTGTTACCGGCATTTGAATTTGCATATTAGTTAAATAATTAGTTTCACCCGAAACATTTAGATTTAATATTTAGATTTAGATTCAGATTTAACATTTAGATTTAGAATTAACATTTAGATTTAGAATTAACATTTAGATTTAACATTTAGACTTAGATTAAGATTTAACATTTAGACTTAGATTAAGATTTAACATTTAGATTTAGATTTAACATTTAGATTTAACATTCAGATTTAGATTTAACATTTAGTTTAGATTTAACATTTAGTTTTAGATTCAGATTTAACTTTTAGATTTAACATTTAGATTGCATAGTTAGATTTAGATTTAGATTTAAATTTAACATTTAGGTTTATATTTAGCATTTATATTTAACATTTAAGTGTAACATTTAACATTTGGATTTAAATATTCAAAATATCTCTAAGTTAACAAATATTGTTGTAAATGTGCAAAAAAGTGACTCTCAAAATTTTTTTAAACATGGTTTGAAGCTAAATGTGACAAAATGTTGCTGTTATTTTCAGCGTGAGCTGCTTTACAAACTGCACCCCATAAAAGAACAGTTGAAGTAGCATACAAAATAGCCATGGTATTAATGATAAACTAATCGCATGAGGGATCGTCTCAGTTGTTCATTTGGAAAAAGGGAAACTGTAATAAAGTTATTGCATTACCTGAAAGGGACTTGTCTGCCCCTGCTGCCTTCACCGTCTCTCATCCTTCCCACTCGCTCTCTCTTGCTCGCTCTCTCCCACTCCATACAGCGTGTATATGTGTGGCGTACACATATACACTGCCCCTTCTCTTAAAGGAGCCACACTACTCTTACAACACTCTTCTGCAGCAGACATTTGATAATTTCATCATATCAACCCGTTACGCTATAATGTGAGCCGTATAATGTTATTAAAAATTAAAAACAAGAAAGATCTTACCTTTGCACCTTTCCTGCCACACAGGGAAAGACAACGCCTCCACGACACACACAAATGAAACTTATCTCTCTCTCACGTGTCTGTGTGTGTGTGTGTGTGTGTGTGTGTGTGCGTCGGGTCAGATCAAGGTGGTCAGCGGGACCTTTCATGTGACACCTGCATTTAGAGACGCGGTCTTTCCCTGCGTGGAGTTGGAGAGAGCGAGCGACCTCCGGTGACCACGGACAACGATATTCCGGCTGAAATCTTGATACGGACACACAGGGGATGCAGAGGACGCAAAAAACTACAGAGGAAAAGGGAGGCTGTGAAACAACAAAGACTTATCAAGAAGAGCTATAAGCCGAGTCTTCCCTCCGTTGTCATGGGAAACGTGAGATCGCTGGGGAATAAGATGGACGAGCTGACTGCACTGGTCCAAAGTCAGAAGGAGTATCGTGAGTGTAGTTTAATGTGCTTTACGGAGACATGGCTGCACCAGGATGTTCCCGACGACAACACCACCATCAAGGGCTTCCATACAGTGCGCATGGACAGAGACAGCGTTCAGAACGGTAAGCGCAAAGGAGGGGGTCTTTGCAGGCGACTGAAAGACCGCGTCTCTAAATGCAGGTGTCACATGAAAGGTCCCACTGATCACCTTGATCTGACCCGACACACACAGACACGTGAGAGAGAGAGAGAGAGATAAGTTTCATTTCTGATGAAAGTGTGTGTCGTGGAGGCGTGGTCTTCCCCTGTGTAGGAGAGGTGTATAGGCTGGTAAGATCTTTGTTGTTTTTTAAATCTTTAATAACGTTATATGGATCACATTATAGCGTAACGAGTTGATATGAAGCGGAGCTCCGGTGTGTTGTTTTCCAATTGCTGGTGAAAGTGAAGGGGGTTAACCCCGCAGTAAGCAACATCACCTTCGGCCCTGGATGGAACACACCTCTGGCTACGACCGGTGAGCTCAAGGAGGCCTCAAGGAGGCCTCATCACTACTGACACGTAAATCAAAGACAGTACTTTACTCACCACAGACACTGCAGCACAGACGTCTTCCACTTCTCCGTCAGGACATCAGCCGAACAACAAACGATGATATTCATCCGACATGTGAGTGAAAACTCCTCCACAGACTCCGCTCGTGCTAGGTGACGGGGATTGGCCTGTTAGCTCAGGTGAAGCCGAGCAGACCACAGGCTAACAGCCAGAGTGACGAGCTAACGGTGACGTCACATGTCAATCAAGTGATAATCATTCACAATTTCAAACCTCTATATTATCTAAACGAGCGAGTTAGAAAAAAAATCACCCCTCCCCAGAGTTGTCATGAAGGAAGAACTTACTGTTTGAGAATAAAACCGTTTTTTGAACCAGGCTGTAAACAGGTTTAATTCTGCTCTAAAGTCTGGCGTTGGAGCCAGTCTCAAGTGGCCACCCAGTGAACTGCAGTTATTTGCACTTCCGTATTGGCCTCAGCGCTCAGCCCGGGATGTTGCAGCTTGGTCTGAACTCAGTTATCTTGCATGGCTTAAGCCTGGCCCCCAGCTTTACTGTGGGGAACCTTGGAGTTACATGAAAACAAGCCTCTGGGACAGCCTTCTTCCACCTACAAAATATGAAAATGAGAAACATCTCGTCTCAAAGAATGCTGAAAAAGTATTCCATGCATTTGTTACCTGTCGACCACTTGGGGAATTCTGTGAAAGAATAAAAATGTTGTGGCTTGTTCAGATGTGTTTTACTCACTGCAGAGTGGGGAGAGACATCACACAAGGCAGTACAATTCTTTCTAATGGTCAACATTCAGAGTTTAGGTTTTGAATCATCACTTAAATGGATAGTTCAACGCAAAAAGAAAATTCACTCATTATCTACTCATCTCTTTGCCGATGGAGGGGTCTCTGTGAAAATAAATGTGAATACAACTCCAGGAAGTCCTGGACAGGCTAATTTATTATACAATTATGTTCCAATCATTCACTAAGTCATGTGATAAACAGCTTCAGCACCCCTGCTGATGTGGCATATCTGTATGCATTGGGGGTTCAAGTAAATTGAATTCACACTGTGATGTGAGAGCTTGTAAATGGTTTGTATTTATATAGCACCTTTCTAGTCTTGATGATCACTCAAAGCACTTTACAATACAGTTTGCAATTCACCCATTCACACACATATTCATACAGTTTTTATTTCAATGAAGGGCAATTTGGGGTTCAGCATCTTGCCTAGGTATACTTGCTTGTGTGTCTTGTGTTGCAAGATCCTGCTTTGGCTGGAGCTGGGGGCCATCAGTGAAGTAGAGGTAGCTGGCCACTGCCTCATATAATAATAGCCATGCTTATCCTGCCATTCAGATGAGTTTTGATTTCTGTAGCATTAATTTGATATTGTTTTGGTCTGGAATTCAGTTCCTGTCAGCCTTATCAGTTGAATTTCTTTTTTGTTTTAGTTCTTTGAAAAATCTGATCCATCATGTGTCTTCCCTTATTTAGTGCCAGATGACTCTGATGCGCCAAACCAAGTTATAAATTGCCTGTGAAAATAAAACTGAAAATCTTGTAATTGGTACTGATGTTCAAGGACAAAAGATTATCAGCAAAGTTAGAGCAGCAAAACAAATCAAAAATAAAGAACCTGGGTGTTGCTCAGGACTAGATTTTAATCCACACATAACAATGTCACAAAGATTGCCTTTTATCATTTAAGAAACATTGCAAGAGTAAGACTGTACCTCACTTTGGAAACTGCCAAAAAGTTGATTCATGCTTTTATACTTTCTTGCCTGGACTACTGTAATGCACTTTATTCAGGATTACTGAAAAAATCCATCGATCGCCTACAGCTTTTGCAAAATTCAGCAGCCATGGTTTTAATGAGAAATAGTAAAAGATTCCATATTACTCTTATTTTAGTGTCTTTACACTGGCTTCTAGCATCACTGAGGATTGATTTTAAAATTATTTTACTTGTTTTTAATTCTCTTAATGGTACAGCACCGTCATACATCTCTGACTGTTTATCGGAATATGTTACAAATCATTCCCTCAGGTCGTCTACAGCGGGCTTGCTCAATGTCCCAAAAACAAACTATAAAAGGTTTGGGGAAGCAGCTTTCTCTTGCTATGCTTTCCTATGCTATGCTATCCAAAGGTTTGGAACAAACTCCCACCACACATCAGACAAGCTTCTTCTATTGATAGTTTTAAGAAACAACTCAAGACCTGTTGCTATGATAATACATTTTAGCTGCATTTTATGTATAAATACATTTATTATTATTATTGTTATGGTCTCAGCCAGCCAGGCCATAACAACATGTAATCAGGAAAGCTGTCTCAAAAGCCATCCTCCTGGGAAAGTAGATACAGTAAACACAAAGATCGATGTCATGAAGAAAAGCAGGAACTTGAAAGGTGCATAAAAATATCAAATGAAATAGAGAAAACAACAACAATTTTCTTCTACAACTCCCAACATGCACTGAACTGTGCCTGTGGCCCCATATTTTTATCATATTACTTCATGTAACTAAAGTCCATTGTTTGTGCTTCCATCTCTCTATCTCTCTCCCTCTCTC
Organism: Paralichthys olivaceus; assembly: GCF_024713975.1. Lineage (NCBI taxonomy): Eukaryota > Metazoa > Chordata > Actinopteri > Pleuronectiformes > Paralichthyidae > Paralichthys > Paralichthys olivaceus. Next base: position 2,687,648 of record NC_091104.1, read on the forward strand.
TCCAAATTTCACTACTAATACTACCACCATATTATGATTATGCTGATGATGATAAACTGTTATTATTAATAATATAATTGCATCTCAATGTATCACTATTCATTATATTTATATTTTTATGACAACAACAGTCTCTCTCTGTCTCTCTCTCTCTCTTCTCTCCCCTCTTATCCACTCATCTCTCCTCTCCTCCATTATTCTCCTCTAGTCAAGGCAGATGGGCGCCCACACTGATTCCAGAAACTTGTTGTCGTCACTCACTCATAGTAAACTCACTTGAATACTATACGATAATAATAATATTGATACTACTACTACTAATACACTTTATTCATATAGCACTTTAAAAAACGGAAGTGCTTTGACTGAAAAGCAAGCAAAGTAAATAAAAACTTGAACAAATAAAAGCAGTAATATGACAATCAAATATTAATTTGGTCCAATTTTGAGTGAAAATGCCAGAGCAGATGTTTTGGTTGCAAACCTAACAATGCTCAACTTGGCTCTACTATTGCTCTACTACTTACTTGTATGCAAGTAGAGCTATAATTCATCCTGCACATTGAGGCCTCCATCATGAAATACAATGCACAACAAAAGACATAAAACAGTTTATATTTTGTTACATTACATACAGTACAAAATACTATGAATATACACATTTCACTTAATAGTAACATGCCATCGCCCAAAGATATCAGTAATCATATCTTCAGTTTTAGAGCATTCCATTACTTCTGACTATACGTGTTGGCAGCTCTGTGCGGTAAACACATTTCCCGTTAGTCTGCATGAAGGTGACTGTCATCTTATGCTCAGTGACCTGGAAGTAAGCCACGCCTCCTATTGTGTGATTGACAGGACTGGAGTAGAGCTGCCAGGACTGAGGAACACTGTCCTGGTGAGTGGTGTCAGGATCGCTGACCACCCCACTCCCACTGACTACATATGAGCTCCCATCATCCTCTCTGATGAACTGTTAAAAATACAGAGACAGACAGCATTAAAGGCATCAATGTTGTGCTCAATTAGACCAAAATACAGCGACAAAATTCATTAAAGGTTCAGTGTGTATGATTTAGGTGAAAGGGAGCAGAAACTGAATACAAAGTAATCCTAGTGATGTTTTCACTAGTGTGTTTTATCTAAATTGTACGATTGTCTTTTTCTTAGAATGAGCCATTTATATTCAAATACTTTATATTTACATGATGAGCAGGTCCTCTCTACAGAGTCCGCCATGTTTTTACAGTAGTAAAAACTGGACAAACTAAATGCCTCTTGAGTTTTTATGACAAGTGAAGGCTGCCACAGGTTCTCTTTCATGTTTGGAAGAGGAGGGTAAGATGAGGGGTATTCAGCTGCAACATGATGCTGCGCAGTATAAGTAGGAAGTATAATTCAGGAAGACTTTCTCATAAACCGTTCCTGGCAGAGGCCGTCCACACAGAGCCCAGTTCTGCCGGAGGTTTCTTACACCTGGGAGTTTTTCCTCCCCGCTGTTGCTCATGCTTGCTCGGTGTGGAACAAGTTGGATTTTGTGTTTCTTCTTGGACTTGGACTTTTGTGCAGCATACTTAGACAACTGCTTGTTGTGATACCGTGCTATATAAATTTGAAATTTGAAATATTCAATTACTCACAAATCTATCTCTCTATATATATTTCTTCTTATTAATCAGCTGATTGTGGGCATTTTGAATGGCCATTCAGATATTGCCACAATCTCATCCAGCCAGTCGTGCGGTTGTGATCAAATTTGAAATCCTTTCTCCTCTCCCCGGCAGTCAGCTATCATTAGTGATCCGCTGTAACTCCCCTTCAACCCAATCTCCTCCGGTTTAATCCGAAGCCATGGTCCAGTCCAGCAGAGTCATTCATAATTATTTCTCCATCAACCCCTCTGATGCCGATGACATCACATAGGGGTCAAAATGCCAAAAGACTTAATTGCATAGAAATAAAAAAAATTATTCAACTGTCAAGTTAAAGTCTCTCCTGATTGAACTGTTCTCATATCCACCACTTGTTTCCAATCTTATTTCATTGTAGGGCTTTATGCAGCACATTGATTCCCTCTTACACTGACACACACATATTGACAATCAACACATCTGTATGCTTAGACTGCAACACTCACGTTGCACAGTAGATTCCTCTTGCTCCAACGTGTTTTACAGACACACAGATAACTTCATAATGTTGAGGTAATTATAAAATTAAATATAGAACCATATCATACAAGTGGTAGATGAAGTTACCAGATATTCCATCACAGTGTATCATTCTATGTTATTGTTTCCATCTTTTCAATCCCCCCTCCCTTTCTGCTTCTGTTGTGCAGTGACTTTAGTTTTTTTACGGTCATTTTGTGCCATACAGACTTGCATAGTGAAGATAAGGCTTACAGTGTACCATTCTTAATGCTGTCTTTACTCAGTAGCCATCACATTGTGCAATCATTTACTTCATTGAGATAAGTTGAAGCCAATTGTTGGACTGTAAGTTATACTACTGCAGGAAAAACAAATGCTCATCTTCCTGGAACAATATGTCAACACTGTGCTCATATAAAATAAATAAGATTTCATCTTTATGACTAATTATATTGACCAGTAATATCCAATGAAACAAAGTATCATTTAACCCAATAACTATCTGGATGGTTTCTAATTTTTGGAAATGTATAAAACCTGTGATTGTGTAATGTGGGCACATGCCAGTCTTGGTGCCAGAAAATGATGCCAACTAGCTTTGAACTATCAACAAGTACAGTCTTTGTAGCACCCACTAGTGAATGCCACCGCCTGTACAGAGAGGGGCAATCTTGCACATACTCTTCTCAAACACAGTGTGATAAGTGGGATATGAAAAAGAATAAATAACTGTCAAAGAGACAGACAGACAAATAACAACACACTGAGATACACTTCCTTGATGAATCTATGTACACATGATATTTTTTATGATTGAGCGTGCACTCACTTACATACCTGCAGATTGTGGTCATGGCCAGACAAGTACACAGTGACTCTGTATTTCTTCAGCAGGGGCCTCAGTCTGTTGACCAGACAGGATAATGACCAGCCACCACAACATAGGCTGATCTGACACATGTCATACATACTGGCACTTCAGTTAAAAGGCAACAACAGAACAAAATGTAACTGTATCAACACAAATAAAACAAAAATAGTTATGAAACAAGATGGAATAAATAAACATATTATTTTATATATGTGGGTGTGTGTATATATGTACATATATAGTTGTATGTGTATATACATGTACCCATACATTATTATTTTTTATTATCATTATCATTATCATTATCATTATCATTATTATTACTATTACTATTACTATTACTATTATTTATCCAATTTAATTTAAATCAATTGAAACAATTCCTAAAAAAGTTAGACATTTTTTTAAACAAAATCACTTTCCTCACCTCTCTTCCCTCATGAAAGTGAGGGAGTAGGGGGAGGCAGAGTTCACAGCCCGAACAGGCGGGGTAGGGCTTAGCCCAGACAGGCTTCTCTCCCCGACTCTGCTACCCTTATTATATGAATGGTATAAAAAAATATGAAAAGGAGGATTCCAAACCAAATCACTTTCATTAATTTTTTTTTTTTTAAATATACGAATTAATTAATAAGGAGATATTTTATATATATATATTTAATGAATTTTTCTCCATTCATTTCCCTTATATCAACCACCAATCCTAAAAAAAGTTGGAATCATAAACAAATTACTATCCCAATAAGGATTTCCCTAAAATTAAAAAAAATATTTAAAAAAATACTCAGAAATTTCAATTACTTATGAATTTTTACAACTTTAAAATAATTTTTTCTCCTTAAAATACACATCCCACTCTCAAAACATGAGAATTAAACTTTACAAATATATTTTATCCACTAATTAACCAAAAAATGGTAAATACACTGAGATTCTCAGACGTTTTGTTTTAACCACGATAAACAGGAACACGTGTGAGCAAGACTCCCCCCCAAAATACATTACAAAACACAATAGAATGAAATACAACAATAAAATGAAATACTTGTTCTACTACTACTACTACTTATGGTGAGTATACTGATGACATGATGCTATTGTGATTCTTAACAACAGTATGTAACAATAATACTATATAATAATAATATTTACAATAATATATGAGAAATATGTGTTGTGCTTCTGCTGCTGCTTCATTGGAAAAAAAAACATTCAGCCACTCGGCCCTGTCCAAGATGAAACACTAAAACACTTAACTTTGGCTAACAATAGTCTTTGGCTTCCACTGACTGCATTTCCATTTGATTTGCACTCAAAATCACTGCTTTTTAATGCTTTGTGAGTGTGGGAATCATGGGGATTGTGACTTGATCAGGTGGGTGCAATGGTTTTTTTCGTCCACCAGATGGAGGTCAATGACCACTGAGCACAACAGTTTTTTCAAGCTTCAACATCTTGAATCAACTTTATCAGTCTTCAAGTCAAGTCAACTTGTCACTTATCAATAATGCCATATGTGCAGGACATACAGAGAATTGAAATAGTGTTTCCCTCTTATCCCCGGTGCAAACACTGTTGTGCTGCTGGGAACGTGGGTTTCATCTTTCTACGAGCTTCCAATCAAAAGCGGTTCACTTTGGATCTCTCTGTGCAAAGCCGCTACAGTCTGCACCACATGTGATGCTCGGTCTCAGGGAGCGCCGTGCCCACCCTCCGGTGGCCGCTCAGGGACCTGCACCAGACACACTTTGGATCTGTCTGTGCAAAGCCGCTACAGTCTGCAGCACATGTGATGCTCGGGCTCAGGGAGGGCTGTGCCCGCCCTCCGGTGGCCGCTCAGAGACCCACACCCGAGCTTTTTTTTTTTAAATCAAGCCTCTCAAGCCCTTTAAGGCCTTATCTCTGATAACTCATGGAGGCTTCGGGCAGGGGATCTGAAAAATGAGTATGCTTGTCAGGGGACAGGGTCTGACCGCTGAGCCGAGTTTCAGACCCGTGCGACCTCCGCAAAGGTCAAAGGTCACATGATGGATGGCTTATCTCAGTGTTTGTGCCGTCTTCTTACCCCCTCTCGCCCCTATACCCTGACCCCCTAACCCTTATGACCTGAAACATGCTCCTAACACTATTCTGGAGGAGCGATTTGGGCCTCCACATTGTTTCACTCCCGACCGTCCCATTCACTTATCACAGGGAGTCGTTTTTCGCCCATATCTCCACAACCGTAGGTCGTAGCTGCCGGCCACTGCCACCAACGGAAAGAGCACCCCTGAAAATGGGGGGGGTAGCCAAAGTCCCGAGTCTCTGGCACCCCGGGAAATAGCGTGTCCGCAGGGCCGGACGCGGACACACTCGGCTATTATCCCCTTACCTAACCCTAACCCTAACTCCCTAACCCTAACCCCTAACCCTAACCCCTTACCCTAACCCCTAACCAGTGGCCCCATGCCTAAACCTAACCATTAACCTAGCCCTAGATCCTAACGCTAACCACTTCCCCTTCTCTAATCCTAACCACTTCCCTTTTTCCTAACCCTAACCAAATCCCCCTTTTCCCTAACCCTAATGATTAACATTTTAAATCAAAATTTTAAAAATTTTAAAAAAGGGGATGAAAATGATGACAAACACAGGACTAATGCTCAAGGCCGTAAGCCAAAGAATGGAGCCAACAGGTTCTGTTCATGACTGTGGCCAGAACAAACCTGGAGCAGATTCTCCCCTTTAAACAAATAAAACAAAAATAGTTATGAAACAAGATGGAATAAATAAACATATTATTTTATGTTTGTGTGTGTGTGTATATATGTACATATATAGTTGTATGTGTGTATGCATGTACACATACATTATTATTTTTTATTTTTATTATTATTATTATCATTATCATTATCATTATCATTATCATTATCATTATCATTATTATTATTATTATTACTATTACTATTAATATTATTTATCCAATCTAATTTAAATCAATTGAAACAATTCCTTAAAAAAGTTAGACATTTTTTTAAACAAAATCACTTTCCTTACCTCTCTTCCCTCATGAAAGTGAGGGAGTAGGGGGAGGCAGAGTTCACAGCCGGAACAGGTGGGGAGGGCTTAGCCCAGACAGGCTTCTCTCCTTGACTCTGCTACCCTTATTATATGAATGGTATGAAAAAATATGAAAAGGAGGATTCCAAACCAAATCACTTTTATGATTTTTTTTTTTTAAATATACGAATTAATTAATAAGGAGATATTTTAAATGTTATTCCTAATTCTATTTCACAACTCAAACTAGATTGTAAACAATATTTTACATACAACAACAAGTTTTAAACTTGATAAAAATAACGTTTTCCTCTGATTGGCTCCACTACTCCCAAAGGATCAAGGGAGTTGATTAAATAATGAATTTTTCTCCATTCATTTCCCTTATATCAACCACCAATCCTAAAAAAAAGTTGGAATCATAAACAAATTACTATCCCAATAAGGATTTCCCTAAAATTAAAAAAAATATTTTAAAACATACTCAGAAATTTCAATTACTTATGAATTTTTTACAACTTTAAAATAATTTTTTCTCCTTAAAATACACATCCCACTCTCAAACAATAAGAATTAAACTTTACAAATATATTTTATCCACTAATTAACCAAAAAATGGTAAATACACTGAGATTCTCAGATGTTTTGTTTTAACCACGATAAACAGGAACACGTGTGAGCAAGACTTCCCCCCAAAATACATGACAAAACACAATAGAATGAAATACAACAATAAAATGAAATACTTGTTCTACTACTACTACTACTACTACTTATGGTGAGTATACTGATGACATGATGCTATTGTGATTGTTAACAACAGTATGTAACAATAATACTATATAATGATAATATTTATAATAATATATTAGAAATATGTGTTGTGCTTCTGCTGCTGCTTCATTGGAAAAAAAAAACATTCAGCCACTCGGCCCTGTCCATGATGAAACACTAAAACACTTGACTTCGGCTAACAATAGTCTTTGGCTTCCACTGACTGCATTTCCATTGGATTTGCACTCAAAATCAATGCTTTTTAATGCTTTGTGAGTGTGGGAATCATGGGGATTGTGACTTGATCAGGTGGGTGCAATTGTTTTTTTTGTCCACCAGATGGAGGTCATTGACCACTGAGCACAACAGTTTTTTCAAGCTTCAACATCTTGAATCAACTTCATCAGTGTTCAAGTCAAGTCAACTTGTCACTTATCAATAATGCCATGTGTGCAGGACATACAGACAATTGAAATAGTGTTTCCCTCTTATCCCCGGTGCAAACAACATTCAACATGAAATATCAAATATCAAAAATACAAGTCATTCAAAGATAGAAACAGGCAGTGGCAAATCTAGATGATATCAAGAGTATAAATATTGCAGATATGGTGGGATGAACAGAATGAACGGTATAAATAGAAACAGAATTATCAGTGGAATATCAATAGAAATATGGAAATATGAACAGAATTACAGTAGAAATAGAAATGGGATGCTCTCCAAATAAAATCCACCACCACCACCATGACTACAAATTACCTGAAACGTGCTCCTAACACTATTCTGGAGGAACGATTTCAGCCTCCACACTTTTTTCACTCCTGACCGTCGCATTCATTATCATGATCATTTATTGTTCTCTTAGTTTGTTGTTGTTGTTGTTGCTGCTGCTGTTGCTGCTGTTTGGTGTGATGTTTTAAATCCATGTTTTATTGTGCTACAAAGGACAATGCCTTGAATACATTGATTTTATTGCATTAAAATACAATACATAATACAATAGAATGAAATACAACAATAGAATGAAATACAACCATAGAATGAAATACAACCATAGAATGAAATACAACCATAGAATGAAATACTTGTACTACTACTACTACTACTAATGGCAACCGTACTGATGACATGATGGTCGTGTGATTGTTAACAACAGTATGTAATAATGTAATAATAGTAACACACTTTGAATCTGTCTGTGTGTATGTAATAATAATAACACTATATAATGATCACATTTATAATAATATAGTAGTAATATGTGTCTGTTGTGCTGCTGGGAACGTGGGTTTCATCTTTCTACGAGCTTCCTATCAAAAGCGGTTCACTTTGGATCTCTCTGTGCAAAGCAGCTACAGTCTGCACCACATGTGATGCTCGGTCTCAGGGAGGGCCATGCCCGCCCTCCGGTGGCAGCTCAGGGACCCGCACCAGGCACACTTTGGATCTGTCTGTGCAAAGCCGCTACAGTCTGCAGCACATGTGATGCTCGGGCTCAGGGAGGGCCGTGCCCGCCCTCCGGTGGCCGCTCAGAGACCCACACCCGAGCTTTTTTTTTTTAAATCAAGCCTCTCAAGCCCGTTAAGGCCTTATCTCTGATAACTCATCGAGGCTTTGGGCCGGGGATCAGAAATCTCCGTATGCTTGTCAGGGGACGGGGTCTGACCGCTGTGCCGAGTTTCAGACCCGTGCGACCTCCGCAAAGGTCAGACACACCCCTCTTTTTGTTCTATACAGCCTCTCAGGCCCTTTAAGGCCTTATCTCTGATAACTCATCGAGGCTTTGGACCGGGGATCTGAAATCTCCATATGCTTGTCAGGGGGTGGAGTCTGACAGCTGTGCCGAGTTTAAGACCCGTGCGACCTCCGCAAAGGTCAAAGGTCACATGATGGATGGCTTATCTCAGTGTTTGTGCCGTCTTCTTACCCCCTCTCGCCCCTATACCCTGACCCCCTAACCCTTATGACCTGAAACGTGCTCCTAACACTATTCTGGAGGAGCGATTTGGGCCTCCACACTGTTTCACTCCCGACCGTCCCATTCACTTATCACGGGGAGTCGTTTTTCGCCCATATCTCCACAACCGTAGGTCGTAGCTGCCGGCCACTGCCACCAACGGAAAGAGCACCCCTGAAAATGGGGGGGGGTAGCCAAAGTCCCGAGTCTCTGGCACCCCGGGAAATAGCGTGTCCGCAGGGCCGGACGCGGACACGCTCGACTATTATCCCCTTACCTAACCCTAACCCTAACCCTAACTCCCTAACCCCTAACCCTAACCCTAACCCCTTACCAGTGGCCCCATGCCTAAACCTAACCATTAACCTAGCCCTAGATCCTAACCCTATCCACTTCCCCTTCTCTAATCCTAACCACTTCCCTTTTTCCTAACCCTAACCAAATCCCCCTTTTCCCTAACCCTAATGATAAACATTTTAAATTAAAATTTTAAAAATTTTAAAAAAGGGGATGAAAATGATGACAAACACAGGACTAATGCTCAAGGCCGTAAGCCAAAGAATGGAACCAACAGGTTCTGTTCATGACTGTGGCCAGAACAAACCTGGAGCAGATTCTCCCCTTTAAACAAATAAAACAAAAATAGTTATGAAACAAGATGGAATAAATAAACATATTATTTTATGTATGTGTGTGTGTGTATATATGTACATATATAGTTGTATGTGTGTATACATGTACGCATACATTATTATTTTTTATTATCATTATCATTATCATTATCATTATCATTATTATTATTATTATTACTATTACTATTACTATTAATATTATTTATCCAATCTAATTTAAATCAATTGAAACAATTCCTAAAAAAGTTAGACATTTTTTAAAACAAAATCACTTTCCTCACCTCTCTTCCCTCATGAAAGTGAGGGAGTAGGGGGAGGCAGAGTTCACAGCCCGAACAGGCGGGGGAGGGCTTAGCCCGGACAGGCTTCTCTCCCTGACTCTGCTACCCTTATTATATGAATGGTATAAAAAAATATGAAAAGGAGGATTCCAAACCAAATCACTTTTATGAATTTTTTTTTTTTATATACGAATTAATTAATAAGGAGATATTTAAAATTTTATTCCTAATTCTATTTTACAACTCAAACTAGATTGTAAACAATATTTTACATACAACAACAAGTTTTAAATTTGATAAAAATAACGTTTTCCTCTGATTGGCTCCACTACTCCCAAAGGATCAAGGGAGTTGATTAAATAATGAATTTTTCTCCATTCATTTCCCTTATATCAACCACCAATCCTAAAAAAAAGTTTGAATCATAAACAAATTACTATCCCAATAAGGATTTCCCTAAAATTAAAAAAAATATTTTAAAACATACTCAGAAATTTCAATTACTTATGAATTTTTTACAACTTTAAAATAATTTTTTCTCCTTAAAATACACATCCCACTCTCAAACAATAAGAATTAAACTTTACAAATATATTTTATCCACTAATTAACCAAAAAATGGTAAATACACTGAGATTCTCAGATGTTTTGTTTTAACCACGATAAATAGGAACACGTGTGAGCAAGACTTCCCCCCAAAATACATGACAAAACACAATAGAATGAAATACAACAATAAAATGAAATAATTGTTCTACTACTACTACTACTACTTATGGTGAGTATACTGATGACATGATGCTATTGTGATTGTTAACAACAGTATGTAACAATAATACTATATAATGATAATATTTATAATAATATATTAGAAATATGTGTTGTGCTTCTGCTGCTGCTTCATTGGAAAAAAAAAACATTCAGCCACTCGGCCCTGTCCATGATGAAACACTAAAACACTTGACTTCGGCTAACAATAGTCTTTGGCTTCCACTGACTGCATTTCCATTGGATTTGCACTCAAAATCAATGCTTTTTAATGCTTTGTGAGTGTGGGAATCATGGGGATTGTGACTTGATCAGGTGGGTGCAATTGTTTTTTTTTGTCCACCAGATGGAGGTCATTGACCACTGAGCACAACAGTTTTTTCAAGCTTCAACATCTTGAATCAACTTCATCAGTGTTCAAGTCAAGTCAACTTGTCACTTATCAATAATGCCATGTGTGCAGGACATACAGACAATTGAAATAGTGTTTCCCTCTTATCCCCGGTGCAAACAACATTCAACATGAAATATCAAATATCAAAAATACAAGTCATTCAAAGATAGAAACAGGCAGTGGCAAATCTAGATGATATCAAGAGTATAAATATTGCAGATATGGTGGGATGAACAGAATGAACGGTATAAATAGAAACAGAATTATCAGTGGAATATCAATAGAAATATGGAAATATGAACAGAATTACAGTAGAAATAGAAATGGGATGCTCTCCAAATAAAATCCACCACCACCACCATGACTACAAATTACCTGAAACGTGCTCCTAACACTATTCTGGAGGAACGATTTCAGCCTCCACACTTTTTTCACTCCTGACCGTCGCATTCATTATCATGATCATTTATTGTTCTCTTAGTTTGTTGTTGTTGTTGTTGCTGCTGCTGTTGCTGCTGTTTGGTGTGATGTTTTAAATCCATGTTTTATTGTGCTACAAAGGACAATGCCTTGAATACATTGATTTTATTGCATTAAAATACAATACATAATACAATAGAATGAAATACAACCATAGAATGAAATACAACCATAGAATGAAATACAACCATAGAATGAAATACTTGTACTACTACTACTACTACTAATGGCAACCGTACTGATGACATGATGGTCGTGTGATTGTTAACAACAGTATGTAATAATGTAATAATAGTAACACACTTTGAATCTGTCTGTGTGTATGTAATAATAATAACACTATATAATGATCACATTTATAATAATACAGTAGTAATATGTGTCTGTTGTGCTGCTGGGAACGTGGGTTTCATCTTTCTACGAGCTTCCTATCAAAAGCGGTTCACTTTGGATCTCTCTGTGCAAAGCAGCTACAGTCTGCACCACATGTGATGCTCGGTCTCAGGGAGGGCCATGCCCGCCCTCCGGTGGCAGCTCAGGGACCCGCACCAGGCACACTTTGGATCTGTCTGTGCAAAGCCGCTACAGTCTGCAGCACATGTGATGCTCGGGCTCAGGGAGGGCCGTGCCCGCCCTCCGGTGGCCGCTCAGAGACCCACTCCCGAGCTTTTTTTTTTTTAATTCAAGCCTCTCAAGCCCTTTAAGGCCTTATCTCTGATAACTCATGGAGGCTTCGGGCAGGGGATCTGAAAAATGAGTATGCTTGTCAGGGGTCTGGGTCTGACCGCTGTGCCGAGTTTCAGACCCGTGTGACCTCCGCAAAGGTCAAAGGTCACATGATGGATGGCTTATCTCAGTGTTTGTGCCGTCTTCTTACCCCCTATCGCCCCTATACCCTGACCCCCTAACCCTTATGACTTGAAACGTGCTCCTAACACTATTCTGGAGGAGCGATTTGGGCCTCCACACTGTTTCACTCCCGACCGTCCCATTCGCTTATCACAGGGAGTCATTTTTCGCCCATATCTCTGCAACCGTAGGTCGTAGCTGCCGGCCACTGCCACCAACGGAAAGAGCCCCCCTGAAAATGGAGGGGGGTAGCCAAAGTCCCGAGTCTCTGGCACCCCGGGAAATAGCGCGTCCGCAGAGCCGGACGCGGACACGCTCGGCTATTATCCCCTTACCTAACCCTAACCCTAACCCCTAACCCTAACCCTAACCATTAACCTAGCCCTAGATCCTAACCCTATCCACTTCCCCTTCTCTAATCCTAACCACTTCCCTTTTTCCTAACCCTCACCAAATCCCCCTTTTCCCTAACCCTAATGATTGACATTTTAAATTTAAATTTTAAAAATTTTAAAAAGGGGATGAAAATGATGACAAACACAGGACTAATGCTCAAGGCCGTAAGCCAAAGAATGGAGCCAACAGGTTCTGTTCATGACTGTGGCCAGAACAAACCTGGAGCAGATTCTCCCCTTTAAACAAATAAAACAAAAATAGTTATGAAACAAGATGGAATAAATAAACATATTTTTTTATATATGTGTGTGTGTGTGTGTATATATGTACATATATAGTTGTATGTGTGTATACATGTACGCATACATTATTATTTTTTATTATTATTATCATTATCATTATCATTATCATTATCATTATTATTATTATTATTACTATTATTATTACTATTACTATTAATATTATTTATCCAATCTAATTTAAATCAATTGAAACAATTCCTAAAAAAGTTAGACATTTTTTAAAACAAAATCACTTTCCTCACCTCTCTTCCCTCATGAAAGTGAGGGAGTAGGGGGAGGCAGAGTTCACAGCCCGAACAGGCGGGGGAGGGCTTACTCTGCTACCCTTATTATATGAATGGTATAAAAAAATATGAAAAGGAGGATTCCAAACCAAATCACTTTTATGAATTTTTTTTTTTATATATACGAATTAATTAATAAGGAGATATTTTAAATTTTATTCCTAATTCTATTTTACAACTCAAACTAGATTGTAAACAATATTTTACATACAACAACAAGTTTTAAACTTGATAAAAATAACGTTTTCCTCTGATTGGCTCCACTACTCCCAAAGGATCAAGGGAGTTGATTAAATAATGAATTTTTCTCCATTCATTTCCCTTATATCAACCACCAATCCTAAAAAAAAGTTGGAATCATAAACAAATTACTATCCCAATAAGGATTTCCCTAAAATTAAAAAAAATATTTTAAAACATACTCAGAAATTTCAATTACTTATGAATTTTTTACAACTTTAAAATAATTTTTTCTCCTTAAAATACACATCCCACTCTCAAACAATAAGAATTAAACTTTACAAATATATTTTATCCACTAATTAACCAAAAAATGGTAAATACACTGAGATTCTCAGATGTTTTGTTTTAACCACGATAAATAGGAACACGTGTGAGCAAGACTTCCCCCCAAAATACATGACAAAACACAATAGAATGAAATACAACAATAAAATGAAATACTTGTTCTACTACTACTACTACTTATGGTGAGTATACTGATGACATGATGCTATTGTGATTGTTAACAACAGTATGTAACAATAATACTATATAATGATAATATTTATAATAATATATTAGAAATATGTGTTGTGCTTCTGCTGCTGCTTCATTGGAAAAAAAAAACATTCAGCCACTCGGCCCTGTCCATGATGAAACACTAAAACACTTGACTTCGGCTAACAATAGTCTTTGGCTTCCACTGACTGCATTTCCATTGGATTTGCACTCAAAATCAATGCTTTTTAATGCTTTATGAGTGTGGGAATCATGGGGATTGTGACTTGATCAGGTGGGTGCAATTGTTTTTTTTGTCCACCAGATGGAGGTCATTGACCACTGAGCACAACAGTTTTTTCAAGCTTCAACATCTTGAATCAACTTTATCAGTGTTCAAGTCAAGTCAACTTGTCACTTATCAATAATGCCATGTGTGCAGGACATACAGACAATTGAAATAGTGTTTCCCTCTTATCCCCGGTGCAAACAACATTCAACATGAAATATCAAATATCAAAAATACAAGTCATTCAAAGATAGAAACAGGCAGTGGCAAATCTAGATGATATCAAGAGTATAAATATTGCAGATATGGTGGGATGAACAGAATGAACGGTATAAATAGAAACAGAATTATCAGTGGAATATCAATAGAAATGTGGAAATATGAACAGAATTACAGTAGAAATAGAAATGGGATGCTCTCCAAATAAAATCCACCACCATGACTACAAATTACCTGAAACGTGCTCCTAACACTATTCTGGAGGAACGATTTCAGCCTCCACACTTTTTTCACTCCTGACCGTCGCATTCATTATCATGATCATTTATTGTTCACTTAGTTTGTTGTTGCTGCTGCTGTTGCTGCTGTTTGGTGTGATGTTTTAAATCCATGTTTTATTGTGCTACAAAGGACAATGCCTTGAATACATTGATTTTATTGCATTAAAATACAATACATAATACAATAGAATGAAATACAACAATAGAATGCAATACAACCATAGAATGAAATACAACCATAGAATGAAATACTTGTATTACTACTACTACTACTAATGGCAACCGTACTGATGACATGATGGCCGTGTGATTGTTAACAACAGTATGTAATAATGTAATAATAGTAACACACTTTGAATCTGTCTGTGTGTATGTAATAATAATAACACTATATAATGATCACATTTATAATAATATAGTAGTAATATGTGTCTGTTGTGCTGCTGGGAACGTGGGTTTCATCTTTCTACGAGCTTCCTATCAAAAGCGGTTCACTTTGGATCTCTCTGTGCAAAGCCGCTACAGTCTGCACCACATGTGATGCTCGGTCTCAGGGAGGGCCGTGCCCGCCCTCCGGTGGCCGCTCAGAGACCCACTCCCGAGCTAATTTTTTAAATCAAGCCTCTCAAGCCCTTTAAGGCCTTATCTCTGATAACTCATGGAGGCTTCGGGCAGGGGATCTGAAAAATGAGTATGCTTGTCAGGGGACGGGGTCTGACCGCTGTGCCGAGTTTCAGACCCGTGCGACCTCCGCAAAGGTCAGACACACCCCTCTTTTTGTTCTATAAAGCCTCTCAGGCCCTTTAAGGCCTTATCTCTGATAACTCATCGAGGCTTTGGGCCGGGGATCTGAAATATCCGTATGCTTGTCAGGGGACGGGGTCTGACCGCTGTGCCAAGTTTCGGACCTGTGCGACTTCCGCAAAGGTCAGACACACCCCTCTTTTTGTTCTATAAAGCCTCTCAGGCCCTTTAAGGCCTTATCTCTGATAACTCATCGAGGCTTTGGGCCGGGGATCTGAAATATCCGTATGCTTGTCAGGGGACGGGGTCTGACCGCTGTGCCGAGTTTCAGACCCGTGCAACCTCCGCAAAGGTCAGACACACCCCTCTTTTTGTTCTATACAGCCTCTCAGGCCCTTTAAGGCCTTATCTCTGATAACTCATCGAGGCTTTGGACCGGGGATCTGAAATCTCCATTTGCTTATCAGGGGGCGGGGTCTGACCGCTGTGCCGAGTTTCAGACCCGTGCGACCTCCGCAAAGGTCAAAGGTCACATGATGGATGGCTTATCTCAGTGTTTGTGCCGTCTTCTTACCCCCTCTTGCCCCTATACCCTGACACCCTAACCCTTATGACCTGAAACATGCTCCTAACACTATTCTGGAGGAGCGATTTGGGCCTCCACACTGTTTCACTCCCGACCGTCCCATTCGCTTATCACGGGGAGTCGTTTTTCGCCCATATCTCCGCAACCGTAGGTCGTAGCTGCCGGCCACTGCCAGCAACGGAAAGAGCACCCCTAAAAATGGGGGGGTGGGGGTAGCCAATGTCCCGAGTCTCTGGCACCCCGGGAAATAGCATGTCTGCAGAGCCGGACGCGGACACGCTTTGTGAGTGTGGGAATCATGGGGATTGTGACTTGATCAGGTGGGTGCAATGGTTTTTTACGTCCACCAGATGGAGGTCATTGACCACTGATCACAATAGTTTTTTCAAGCTTCACCATCTTGAATCAACTTTATCAGTGTTCAAGTCAAGTCAACTTTATGATCAATAATGCCATATGTGCAGGACATACAGAGAATAGAAATAGCTTTTCCCTCTTATCCCCGGTGCAAACAGCATTCAACATGAAATATAAAATATCTAGTATGTAATAATGTAATAATAACAACACACTTTGGATCTCTCTGTGTGTATGTAATAATAATAACACTATATAATAATCATATTTATAACAATATAGTAGTAATATGGGTCTGTTGTGCTGCTGCTACTGCTGCATCATTCACTACTGACCGTCCCATTCGCTTATAATGGAGAGTGTTTTTCCCTGAATATCTCAGGGACGGAAGGTCGTAGCTGCCGGCCACTGCCACCAACGGAAAGAGCACCCCTGAAAATGGGGAGGTAGCCAAAGTCCTGAGTCTCTCGCACCCCGGGAAATTACGTGTCCACCGAGCCGGACGCCGACACGCTTGGCTATTATCCCCCTACCTAACCCTAACCCTAACCCTAACCCCTAACCCCTAATCCTAACCCCCCCCCCACACACACACACACACTCATTTATTTATTTTAATAAATATCAATTTTTGTACAGTTTACTGAATATATTGCGGCCCAGATGGCGGCGCGTGTAGACGCAGCGACCACCCACGCTCCCGAAAAAGCGGTGTTTTGTTTACTTAATAAGTGTTTGTCCGAAAGTTTGTCTTGTTCGTCTCGTCTTTATGCGTTGGATTACAAGTACAGTCAACAGGCTCTGCTGAACATCCGTAAAAGCAACAATAACAACGTGTTGGACACTACAACAGAGAAAACAATCAAGGAGCTCGGACTACTTCGCCAGCCCTGGACTACACCGGACCCACACCGGACTACACCGGACCCACACCGGACTACAGCCCCGATCAGGAGACGTCGGAAGCGGTGTGCGAGAGTGCAGAAGAGGGGCAAGCGTGGAGGTATCCGAGCCAGGCTAGCGGCTAGCCCAACTCGCCCAGCCATACCATCCATCCTCATGGCCAACGTAAGATCCCTGGACAACAAAATGGACCACATACAACTGCTGAGATCAGCGAACCAAACAGTGAGTAACTGCTGTGTGCTTGTCTTCACTGAAACATGGCTAACTGACAACATCCCGACTCTGCTGTACATCTTGAGCAGCTAACATGCTATCGAGCGGACAGAGCCCACGTTAACGGGTGTAAACAACGCGGAGGAGGAGTCTGTGTTTACATTCGTGACGCGTGGTGCCAGGACATTGTGGTAGTATGCAGACACTGTTCACCACTGGCGGAGTTTATGATTCTAAAGTGCCGTCCTTTCTACCTGCCGAGGGAATTTACTGCGGTTTTGATAATCGCGGTTTATATCCCTCCAACCTCCAGCAGCAGTGACAGGAATGCGGCACTCTGTGAATTACATCAGGCCATCAGTGAACAACAGACAGCACACCCAGATGGATTCACTATCGTCGCTGGAGACTTTAATCATGCCAATCTGAAAACACTACTCCCCAAACTTCACCAGCATGTTAATTTCCCAACAAGGGAGAAAAACACCTTGGACTTGGTTTACACTTCACACAAAGGTGCATACAAAGCCTCCCCCCTCCCCCACATCGGACTTTCTGACCACATCACTGTTATACTAATGCCAGCATATCGGCCCAGAGTGAGAGTGGAAAAACCGGTTCGGAAAGAGATTTCAGTGTGGCCGGAGGGATCAATGAGTGCTCTTCAAGACTGTCTTGAGACAACAGACTGGGACATGTTCAAGCAAGCAGCCACTCACAACAACCTCATTGACAATGAGGAGCTCACAGACACTGTTTGCTCTTACATCCGCAAATGCATGGATGATGTGACCCACACAAAGACCATCATCACTCGGGCTAACAAGAAGCCATGGCTGACAGGAGCTGTCCATCAGCTGCTGAGGGCCAGGGACAAAGCCTTCAGAGCCGGGGATAGGATTGGCCTAAGAACAGCGAGAGCCAGCCTGTCCCGTGGCATCAAAACAGCTAAACAGGACTTCACAAAAAAGATTACAAGCCACTTCAAGGACAGCAGAGACACGCGCAGCCTGTGGCAGGGCATCCAGACCATCACGGATTACAAGCCTGCATCACAGACCTGCGACGACAACATCTCTCTGCACGACCTCAACAGCTTCTTTGCAAGGTTTGAAGCAACCAACAACACAAGCCCACAGAAAACTCCAGCCCCCCCCCCCACGACCAGGCTCTTTGCCTGTCTGCAGAAAGTGTGAAGAGGGCACTCGCCACTATCAACCCCCGAAAAGCAACAGGCCCAGACAACATTCCAGGCCGTGTACTGAGGGACTGCGCAGAGGAGCTTAAGGATATCTTCACAGTTATCTTCAACACTTCTCTGAGTCAAGCTGCTGTTCCATCACATTTCAAGACCTCCATCATCATACCTGTACCAAAGAAACCGGCTCCATCCTGCTTCAATGACTATCGCCCTGTGGCACTTACCCCCATCATAATGAAGTGCTTTGAACGGCTAGTCATGTCACACATCAAGACCATCCTCCCCCCCACCATGGACCCCTTTCAGTTTGCATACCGGGCCAAACGTTCCACAGAAGACGCAATCTGCTCTGCTCTCCACCCAGCCCTCACACACC
The DNA here is from genome assembly GCF_024713975.1 of Paralichthys olivaceus. Lineage (NCBI taxonomy): Eukaryota > Metazoa > Chordata > Actinopteri > Pleuronectiformes > Paralichthyidae > Paralichthys > Paralichthys olivaceus. Next base: position 2,706,726 of record NC_091104.1, read on the forward strand.
TGGAAAAAGCAGACTCACATGTGAGAATGCTTTTCATAGACTTCAGTTCAGCTTTTAACACCATTATCCCACAACAACTCATCTGTAAACTGGACCAGCTGGGGCTCAACACCTCCCTTTGCAACTGGGTGTTGGACTTCCTCAGCGAGCGGCCACAAGCAGTACGAGTCGGCAACAACATCTCGAGCAGCATCACACTGAGCACAGGGGCCCCACAAGGCTGTGTGCTCAGTCCCCTGCTCTTCACCCTGCTGACTCACGACTGCACACCTACCTACAGCACCAATCACTTGGTAAAGTTTGCGGACGACACTACTCTGGTGGGTCTCATCACCAAGAACGATGAGACCTACTACAGGAAGGAGGTCAACCTCTTGACCACGTGGTGCAGAGACAACAACCTCCTGCTGAATGTCAGCAAAACAAAGGAGATTGTGGTTGACTTCAGGAGAAGACACACTGAACACCCACCACTGACCATCGATGGTGCTGCTGTGGAGCGAGTGAGCAGCACCAAATTCCTGGGGGTGCACATCAGTGAGGACCTCTCCTGGGCCACCAACTCTGCATCACTAGCGAAGAAAGCCCAGCGGCGCCTCTACTTCCTCCGCAAGCTCAAGAAAGCAAAAGCCCCCACTCCCATCCTGAACACATTCTACAGGGGTACCATTGAAATCATCCTGTCAGGCTGCATCACTGTGTGGGGCAGTAGCTGCACTGAATACAGCCGAAAAGCACTGCAACGCGTGGTGAACACAGCTGCTAGGATCATTGGTGCCCCACTCCCCTCCTTGCAAAGCATATACACCACCTGCCTCACCCGGAAAGCCACCTCGATTGCGAGGGACACCAGCCACCCCGCACACAGCCTTTTCAGCCTCCTACCCTCTGGAAGAAGGTATAGGACCCTCCGTTCCCGCACCACCAGACTCAGCAATAGCTTCATCCACCAAGCTGTCAGGAAGCTAAATTCTCTCCACTCACTCCCCCCAGCCATATCCGACCATCTGACAACAGGCTGAAATCCCCCCCCCCCTCCAAAAATCACTCAGGACTCTGAAACAAACTGTCTCTGCACTTTATCACTTTATCACTTTATCACTTTTTTATCACTTATCACTTTTACCTCTTTTAACTTGCACTGCTGTAATGTAATGTTTATCTGTTGTTTATCTGTTGTGCCTGTGCACTTTATATGTTTCACTGTGGGGAGAGTGGGAAACGTTCTTTCGACTGCTTTGTATGTTTACATGTGAAATAGTTGACAATAAAGCTACTTTGACTTTGACTTTGACTTTGACTACTGCTCAATTAATTACTATTATTATCCCATCACCTATTCAATTTGTAACCCATGTCAAGATATGATATAAATAAGAATAAATAGTTTAAAGGCTGCATAAATAAGTTTAAAATTAGTGATCCATTTTATGTAAGTCAATTCATCAAAGTTAATTAGAAATGTTCATACAACAATAATTTAATGTCTATTTAAGATTAAAAGTATGCTGACAGAAATTTCATGCCTGCCCCTTTAAGGGACTAGTGACACTCAACGCAGCGCCTGCGTGATGCTGCAGCAGAGACCATAGGGAGAGAGCAGAGGAGAAAACGGAGAAAAACGAGCTGCGATTAATAAGCATAAAAAAGAGTGAAAAAAGTTGATTTAGCAGTTGAAAAATATAACTTACCTGGTCGGGAACTGACGGGGATTTTATGAGAACTAAGTCACACCGGTTTTGGTGAGTTTTGTGTTTATTTTCTTGCAATTTTGCTGCGTTGTACCTTTTTAGCGGAAAGCTAATGCTAAAAACGTAGCTATTCACAAGGAAATGCTCCGTCATAACCTGTTTATCAGTTATTTTTTTGGGTTTATGAAGACTGTAAATGTTACAAAAGTGTGTGTAAGCTGTATAAATGAAAGGTATGCGCTGTAGTTTGTGTGGGAGACGGAGCCGTGAGTTGAAAGAGACCGCTCCGCTGCCATTTTGAGACGAAAAAACACCGCAGCAGTAACGTTACAACTCAGAAACTGTGAAACATTTAATTGTGTGATTTGACGATTTAAAAAGAGATTATTTGTGTTTATGACATGTTACACAGGTCAGGGTTTTTGCTCGGTTTGAAGCTGGGTCGGAGCAAGGACTGTGCACACACAGACGGGATTCAAGATGGCGAGCCAGACCCAGACCTTCACCTTCAACTCATCTACTCCTTCGCGCCAGTGAGGAAATCTTCGGCGTATGGTGACTCAGTGGTAGGAGTATCAGGAACTAGTTTGAACTGAACTGATTGATTTGTTATTTTTTTCGGACTAAATTGAACTGAGGAGAAAAAAGACTGGTCTAACTTAACTTAGATTAGCTACGAAAGGAAAAAGTGAAATACTCTTTTCAATTATACTTGCCTTAGTATTAGGAACCTGCAGGGTATTTGTTTTGTTTTGTGTACTGTATTTTATATGTGTGTTTTGCATTCAGTAAATTGCCGGCCTTTTGTACTTAGAGCAACGGTCTCTGGTGTGATTAGTCTTGCTTCCCACTCCTTAGAACAGGGGTGGGGAATCTTTTTCACATCAAGGGCCATTTCAATTTTTCCAAAGTCCTCAGAGGGCCATACCATTATGAACACATAACTAAAGATGAAAAAAAAGACAAAAAAAGTCTATAACTGCTGCGTTACTAAGCCTCATGTTTGCTGCATGTCTAGACTCACCTAATGTGATGGCTGGAACTGTTTTTCTCTAGCAAGGCGTCTGATATTAGCTGGCAGTGATGATGATGCTACTCGAAGCTGGTTTTCCAAGTTTGAGTCAGTCAGTCTTGAGCGGAAGCAAGTCTTTGCAAGAGTCAGTTTTGAAAAGAACTGTTCACAGCGATACGTTGTCCCAAACAGAGATGCAAACTTCAGGGCATGTCTCCTCAGGATGGGAAAATCCTCAGCACGAACATACAGTTTGTAAAAGTCCAGCAGAGAAAGGTTGTGGTACTTGGCTTTGAGCTCGTTGTTGTTTTGCAGATCAATTATTTCCATTTGGAGGTTGTCTGGCACATCAGACGGTTGCACATTAAATGGTGTCGCAAACACGTCGAGTTCCTTTTGTATATTTTTCACATCATGAAACCTCTCATCAAGTGCCTGGATGAGTTTTGCACACTCACCAGCATATTCAGTCGTAACATCAGGCTTTTGTTCTTGTAGGGTGGGAAAGTTCACAGTGTTTCCCCTTTCCAGCTGTCCTTGCCACAGCCTTAACTTCACTTCAAATGATTTCACATTTGAAAGCAGAGAGCTGATGAGCTGGTTGGGACCTTGCAGCTTGATTTTTAGCTCTGACAGGTGCTTGCTGATGTCCACCATGAAGGCCAGATCACGGAGGAACTTGCCATCACTGAGCTCCATGACAGGTCCACCCTTCATCTCCATGAAGCGTCTGACTTCTTCCCGCAGTGTATAAAACCGTGCGAGCATATTTGCACGACTCAGCCATCACACTTCACAATGATAAACCAGATCACCATACTCTGACTCAAGCTCGCTGAGTAACTCCTTGAACTGGCGGTTGTTCAGCCCTCTGCTTTTAATGAAGTTTATGGTGGACACAACTGTTGTCATCACATTGTTAAGCTTCAGGGAATGTGCACACAAACTCTCTTGATGTATGATACAGTGGCATACAACTAAATCACTTGGATCCAGACTCAGTCGGCTCATTTCTTTTTTGACTAAAGCAGTCAATCCTTTTTGCGCGCCAACCATTGCGGGAGCTCCGTCAGTGGCGATGCCGCTCAACTTCTCAAATGGCAGTTCAAAATTGTTCATGGCCACAATAACTTGATTGAACAAATCCTCACCTTTAGTAGTGCCATGCATGGCTTGCAAAGACAGCAACTCCTCCTTTGTTTCAAACTCAGACGTAATCCCACGCAGAAAAATGGCAAGCTGCGCTGTGTGTGTGATGTCTGTTGTCTCGTCACAGGCCAGAGAAAAATACTCGAAGTCTCTTGCAGTGTTCTTGAGTGTTTTTTCAATATCTTGCGCCATATCAGTAATCCTTTCTGAAACGGTTCTCCGGGACAAACTGACGCTTTGAAATGATTTCACTTTGTCGGGGGCTAGCAGCTCCGCGGCGGCTACGAGGCACTCCTTCACGAACTCTCCTTCAGCGTGAGGTTTCAGCTTCGTGGCTATCAGTTCACTCACCACAAAACTTGCACGCGTAATATTCTCTCTGTCAGTCTGTGGCCGTGTGATAGCTGCCTGTTGAGCACCCAAACTCCGACGAAGAGCGTTAATTTTATCCAAACGCATTTGTCCTTTCAACTCGTCGAGTTTAGCATGTTTCGAGCTGTAATGGCGCTCGACATTGGCCTTTTTCATCACCGCAAGCGCCTCGCCACAAACTAGGCACACTGGCTTGCCTTTCACTTCAACAAAGAAAAAGTCATTTGTCCATTTTTCCTGAAATACGCGGCATTCTCCGTCCACCTTCCTCGCCATGATGCATCACTTGTTTGTGTCGGTACTTGTCATGTGTCAGTCACTCCGACCCAATGCAGTGGTACGTACATCACATGCTGTGTTCACTGACCCTGACGTTGACTCGGACATAGGACTCTCTCTCGGAAAACTAATGACGGGCGATATATTTTTTTTCCTGATTTTTTTTTTTATTCGTGTATGCATATATGAAGATATAAAATATAAAAATTGTATTGCATTGCGGGCCAGTTGAAATGGCCTCGCGGGCCGTATACGGCCCGGAGGCCGGACGTTCCCCACCCCTGCCTTAGAACCTAGAACTGGTCCAGTGGCGCAGTAAGTGGTGTGATACCGGTGCTACAAATTCAATTAAATTTTATTTGTATAGCACCAAATGATAATATACATTATCTCAAGGAGCTTTACATAGAAGGTCAAGACATTAAAATATTGTTTAATATAGAGAAACCTAACAGTTCCCACAATGAGCAAGCACTTTGGTGACTGTGAAGAGTAAAAACTCCCTCACATACAGGGAGAAACCTCTAGCAGAACCAGGTTCAATGTGGACGGTCATCTGCCTCTACTGGTTGGGGTGAGCAGAGAAAAATGGGGTGAGCAGAGAAACAGTGGGGAGGGGGAGGCGAGAGACCAGAACACTTGAGCAACATCAGGTAGCAGCTCTGACTAGTTAAAATGTAAACGATAACAGTGTAAAGAAGTTATTGATTATTAATGATAGCAGCAACAATTAATATAATAATTAATTAAGTATTGTTGTTAATAATAATAATGATAATAATAATAATAATAGTTGTTCTCCTTCAGTTCTGGAGTCAGAGATACCTGCAATGAGAGAGAAACAGAGAGAGGGACATGGGAGAAAAAAGACACGTCAATAACATAGTTATTGACATTTATTAAAATAAATAAATGAGTGTGTGTGGGGGGGGGGGGGGGGGTTTCAGGACTCACCTGATCCAGCCAGGCTTTATCAAAAAGGAATGTTTTAAGTTTAACCTTAAATGCACAGAAGGTGTCTGCCTGGTAGCTGAATGCTCTACCTCATGTTCTACTCTTACAGACTCTTGAAACCACAAGAGAGACTGTGTTTTGGGAACGAAAACACCTACTGTAGATGCTTGAGAGAGAGTCTGAGCCAGGGACAGTAAATATGGTTGAGGTTCCATCAATAAGGTGAGTAATAAAAAATGTGATACCTTACTCTGATGTAAACTGTGTTCTGAGAATGTTTTGTAAATCTGTGGGGATTTATGTAGGTAACATTAATTTGACAACTTGTACCATTTCTATTGGGGAGCCAATTTCACGGCTATGCTCAGTATCAAATTCTAAATCCACATTAAAAAATTGGGGAGTAAAAACATATGAAAAGATGAGGAGGGCAGTTGATTTTCATGTGATTTTTACTATGTTGTAGACTGGTTTGTTTTAAATGTCCCCATGCAAAATGGAACGTGCATAACTTGTAGGTACTACAGTACCAGTATAGTGCCTGGAAAAGATAATATTGGATACATGCATGATGCCTCGAGCTGCAACTGACAAGTAACACAGAAAGTGAGGGTAAACAAATGCACGTAAGAGGCATTGTCATCATCCACAGGGTCTTCTCCTGTGTCTTTTCACTCTGTAATGTGTATACTGATGACTGCCGCAGCTGGCATGACAACAGATTACTTTTCAAACTTGCTGATGACTCTGTGACAGTCAGTCTCCTCCATGCGGATGAGAACAGCCATGGTCCCATTGTGGATTGTGAATCTGTATTGCTGTGACTGCATTTTTACTACTAAATGTGACAAAAACCAAGGACATGAGTTTTAGGCATCAGCCCTCAAACTCTGAGTACTATCATCAAGGGGCAGGTGATAGACTTTGTAAAGAACTACAAGTACCTTGGGATGAACATTAACTATGATCTCTCTGATGACTATGTCCCTGATGATGGCTGTTTGTATTACGGATAGCATGTGGCTGATCCCTTATTCAGTAGAACATGTAGTAACATGTCCATGTTCCATGCTGTTTATTTAAAAATAATTTACTTGTCTTCTTGTACAATGCTCAATGATATAGATATCCATTCCAGATTTCTGCAACATACCTTGGAATTGTATCCATAATTAATTATGAAAATAAATCCAGTTTATGATTTGTGATATATGACAATTTGATTCTGACTGATCATAATTCAAGGTCAGCTTTAATTTGCCTCAATTCAAGATACCTTAAATGAAGTTTAAAGTTAGAATGTCATTGTGGAAATCCTAAACTAGAATTGTGATTAATGAAGCATTGTGTTAGTTCATGCAGGACACGGAGTCATGTGCTCAGCTATACCGATAGGTTTATGGGTGCTCGTCAGTCACCCACCAATCACAGCCCATTCTCTCACCAAAGCGGTCCCTTTAAATACAACCTCATCCTCACTGATCCCTGCTAAGCTATAACACTTTTAGCACTGTAATGGAAATTTTACATTTGTGTGTGTATAAATGCATAAACAGACATGTATGTGGAGGACTGACCAAATGGTTGACCAAATTGTTCATCTAAAAGGGCAACTTTAAGGTTTACGGTGATGGCTTAAGAAACTTGAGTTTTATGGCCTTGAGAAACCACAACTTTATGGTATCTCGTATCTCTGATTGGGATCAAACAACTGGGATCTCACAGGGGGGGGGAGTCATCCACAGAACATGTAAACAAAAGGACAGGATGTCTCCTCCACTGAGTGAAAATACAGAAGGGTAATATATACCTTTGCATGCTTAGTGGGAGGGGGCTGTGATTTATAAGAACACAGATTCTCCTATGTTCTTTGCTTATTTGTGCATGTCATTAAGGTGATGTGTACCAATGAGTCCATCTGCAGATGCTGAATTAAACTTAAAGAAAGAAGTGTTTGACTTTGTGCTTGTTTCACAGAAACTGCCACCACAGCACCGAGTCCAAACACGGTTGTGGTAAATCATCTTAAACAAAGGTACCTTGCCTGCTACGCCCACTGGGGGCTCTGCATATGTTCCCTGTTTTATCTCAGCACGCTGCTCGGCTAACCAGGGAACATCCATAGAATGGAGCCTTCAGCGCCAATCATAACTGTGTCCCCATTTGCAACAAATGGGTAAATCATGACAAAGAGTTCCTGACTGAACTCGGAATAAAATGAATTTCTGAAACTATAATAGTTCAAATGAATTGTAGATATCTAATGTTATTTTAATTCTACCATTACCTGTCTTGACATGTACTGTAGATGCTTGAGAGAGTGTCTGAGCCAGGGACAGTAGACATCACTGAGGTTCCATCAATAATGTGAGTATTGAAACGCATGATATTTTACAATATACTGTGAAGTAGATTCTCAGAAAGTTACAGAAATTTGTGGGGGAAAATTGTTTGCAGATGCTATGAATGTCGTGTTAATTTCTGACACTCAGTTCACATTTATAGAGTTGGCTTGTTTTGTCAAGAAATCATCCATGTAAATTAAAAGAACAGGGAACAAATTATTCATCATGTATTGCTATATTTATTTCTTTACCATTTTCACTTTCAGTGTGGCCAGAGGCATTATGTTTTCAGCTTGTCCATCCATCTGTCTGTCCCATTCATGTGAAAGCGATATCTCATGAACAACTACATTATGTAAGTCAAAGGTCGAAAGGTCAAGCTCACTTGACTTTGCATTGTTTTGAATACAAAGGAAATATCATTACATGTGGCACAAACATTCACTTGGACTCAATGATAACTTGAATAGAATTCAGTTGTCAAAGATCAAATGGCAAGGTCACTAGGACCTCACAAAACACACTTCTTGCCTTGTAAATGCGATATATCCGAAATGCCTTGAGGGAATTCTTTCACATTTGGCACCAACATTCGCATGACATTGGATTCAATTTTGGTGGCCAAATGTCACAGTGTTCTCACAAAGTATGTTAATATTTTTCCTGAAAATGATATCTAAAGATCAGCTCATGGGAATCTCGTCAAACTTGGTAAAAACAGTAACTTCAACTCAAAGATGAACGATTTTATTCCCTTCGAAGTTAAAGGTCAGAGTAACCTCAAGTCACTGTAAATGTGATATGTTAGGACTGTCAGTAGGGAATTTCATTATATCTGGTAACTTGGAGTCACTGCTTGAGTGAATTTCTTATCAATGTTACATGAGTTGTCTCTTGGATTTTAGCCCTCTACCTGGTCAGGGGCCTAAACAGGGGCCAAAAAGACACGACTCAGAAACTTGTAGGCATTTTACATCTAGGAAAAGTGCCACCAATTGTCCAGCAGGCATGCCTCACAAGGTGCTTCCAACTTGGGTAGTGTGACTGGGTTGGCAGCCTCTTGGTTCTGGAGCTTTTGGGAAAATTAGGATCCCTTTCGGGGCCTTCCCAAGGGCCTAGGAGCCCCATATTTGACCCACTGGTCACGAGAGGCTCTTTGAGCCTGCATTACCCATTTTCACCAAAACCGCAGAGGGGCCCAGGTGACCTTTGTGACCTTTGGTATCAATTAAGCCAATTTTTGAAGTTCCATTTTGACAGCAGTACCTCAAAGTAATGGTTAATATTTACCAGTGTGTTAGGTGAATGTGTATATGTGCTCAGGAAACTATTTGTAATACGGTCTGTTCGTGTAGCGTGAAGTAATATTGATAATTACATGACGACGATTAAGTCAACATAAGGCACATTAATCTCCTGCAATTCTAACTGTGCGCCGTCTGTGGAATAGTAGTACACCGTGGCTGTGGAAAAACTATATGACTAGTGTTGTTGCAAGCAGGCTATTTTAAATTTATTTTTTCAGAAATATTTGCGTTACTGAGTGAGTGTACTGTTCTAAATTGTGAGTTGCAATATATTATCAGTATATTAGAAGTAAGCCGAGTTAAAGAATATTTTGTGAAATGCTGTATTTGTTTATCTTACATGCTTATGTTTACTTTATTACTGGTATCCAAAGTTGTTTGATGAATGCAAGTGCTAGGTGACAGATAAGACATGTTAAATGTCTGTCTGGATGTACATTGTCTATAGTAATATTTCAGTATAGTCTATTGACGTATGTAATATTTCAGTTCGGTAGATATTCAGCAGTAATTGTACACATTGTGGCATTTGTATTTACGGTAGGTGGTTACCCTGATAATGAGTCATAATACACATGATCTGAGAAAGGTATGTGTCCATTTATCGTTCACTCAAATACTCCCTTTTTCAGGTATTTTACACTATAAAAACAACTTCCGGCTACGGCGACCCGAATGTAGTTGTGCTTCCTGGGTCCCCGGGGGAACCTCTACTGAAAACTTGGGGCCCCTGGGTGGTTTTGGGCTCGAACTGAGGTAGGAGGTAGGTGGAAAAAATTAGATCTCTTGACCTGCAACACCCAGAGCTTTAATAACACATATGGAGCCTTCTGGGGTGAGAGGAGATCCAGTGTGAAAAATGTCAGAGCTCTAGCTGGTCAGGGGTCCAAACTGCGAATCTTTGATATCATCTAGATTTGCCACTGCCTGTTTATATCTTTGAATGACTTCTATTTTTGATATTTTATATTTCAAGTTGAATGCTGTTTGCACCGGGGATAAGAGGGAAACACTATTTCAATTCTCTATATGTCCTGCACATATGTCATTATTGATCATAAAGTTGACTTGACTTGAACACTGATAAAGTTGATTCAAGATGTTGAATCTTGGAAGAACTGTTGTGATCCGTGTTCAATGACCTCCATCTAGTGGACGGAAAAAACCATTGCACCCACCTAATCAAGTCACAATCCCCATTATTCCTACACTCACAAACCATTAAAAATCAATGATTTTGAGTGCAAATCCAATGGAAATGCAGTCAGTGGAAACCAAAGACTATTGTTAGCAGAAGTAAAGTGTTTTAGTGTTTCATCTTGGACACTGCCTTTGTTATTTGTCTGTAGCCATGTCCAAACTATTCCATAAAGGGCAGAGTGGCTGAATGTTTTCTTGCCAATTCAAGATGCAACAATTTTTACTGTCAAATACACAGCAGAACACACGTTCCCCTGTGAATTGAAATTCTTGTGCTGTCCTTTCTGGAAAACCAGCTGACCAAAATTGACATTCAAATACAATATTGACATCAAATACAATAAGAATATGAAACATGTTTAAGAGTAAGGTGAAAACAAGGGTAATGAGGTGAATAGGGTGAGGATTTTGCAAAACTGAGCAGTGCAAATGTATGCAATGTAAATGTAAACAGTACAAATGGACATAGTTTAATAATGGAGGCAGCTCTCCTGTGAACCCTGCCTGCGGTGGTAAATGCTCTGCAGAGAGGGCAGTGAGTTCTTGATGATTTTTTCTGCTGTCTTCACCACTCTCTGCAGGCGTTTGCGGTCCATAGTAAATGTGCTGTCGTACCACACGGTGATGCAGCTGGTCAATATGCTCTCAATGATGCAGCTGTAGAAGTTGCTGAGGATCTTAGGAGTCATCCCAAACTTCCTCAGCCTCCTCAGGAAGTACAGCCACTGTTGAGCCTTCATGACTAGCTGTGTGGCGTTTAATGTCCAGGTGAGGTTGTCACTGAAGTGGACCCCGAGGTATTTAAAGCTGAAATGATTGAAGCAGCAGCAGCAGCACAACTGACACATATTACTACTATATTATTATTAGTTTGGCAAACCCCCCCCCCCATTTTCAGGGGTGCTCTTTCTGTCGGTGGCAGTGCCCGGCAGCTATGACCTTCGGTCCCTGAGATATTCAGGGAAAAACACTCCCCATTAAAAGCGAATGGGATGGTCAGTAGTGAAAGTTTCACCAAGTGTGGAGGCCCAAATCGTTCCTCCAGAATAGTGTTAGGAGCACGTTTCAGGTTATTTGTAGTCGTGGTGGTGGTGGTTTGTAGTGCTGGACTTTTTTGGGAGAGCATCACATTTATATTAGTACTGTAATTCTGTACATACTGCCATATTTATATTCCACTGATAATTCTGTTTATATTTATACCATTCATTCTGTTCATCCCGCCATATCTGCCATATTTATACTCTTGATATGGTCTAGATTTGCCACTGCCTGTTTATATCTTTGAATGACTTCAATTTTTGATATTTTATATTTCATGATGAATGCTGTTTGCCCTGGGGATAAGAGGGAAAAGCTATTTCAATTCTCTGTACTTCCTGCACATATGGCATTATTGATCATAAAGTTGACTTGACTTGAACACTGATAAAGTTGATTCAAGATGTTGAATCTTGGAAAAACTGTTGTGATCCGTGGTCAATGACCTCCATCTAGTGGACGGAAAAAACCATTGCACCCACCTAATCAAGTCACAATCCCCATTATTCCTACACTCACAAACCATTAAAAATCAATGATTTTGAGTGCAAATCCAATGGAAATGCAGTCAGTGGAAACCAAAGACTATCGTTAGCAGAAGTCAAGTGTTTTAGTGTTTCATCTTGGACACGGCCTTTGTTATTTGTCTGTAGCCATGTCCAAACTATTCCATAAAGGGCTGAGTGGCTGAATGTTTTCTTGCCAATTCAAGATTCAACAATTTTTACTGTCCAATACACACGAGAACACACGTTCCCCTGTGAATTGAAATTCTTGTGCTGTCCTTTCTGGAAAACCAGCCGACCAAAATTGACATTCAAATACAATATTGACATCAAATACAATAAGAATATGAAACATGTTTAAGAGTAAGGTGAAAACAAGGGTAATGAGGTGAATAGGGTGAGGATTTTGCAAAACTGAGCAGTGCAAATGTATGCAATGTAAATGTAAACTGTGCAAGTGGAGATAGTTTAATAATGGAGGCAGCTCTCCTGTGAACCCTGCCTGCGGTGGTAAATGTGAGTGAGTTCTTGATGATTTTTTCTGCTGTCTTCACCACTCTCTGCAGGCGTTTGCGGTCCATAGTAAATGTGCTGTCGTACCACACGGTGATGCAGCTGGTCAATATGCTCTCTATGATGCAGCTGTAGAAGTTGCTGAGGATCTTAGGAGTCATCCCAAACTTCCTCAGCCTCCTCAAGAAGTACAGCCGCTGTTGAGCCTTCATGACTAGCTGTGTGGCGTTTAATGTCCAGGTGAGGTCGTCACTGAAGTGGACCCCGAGGTATTTAAAGCTGAAATGATTGAAGCAGCAGCAGCAGCACAACTGACACATATTACTACTATCTCACCAGTTACAGTTAAAGCTGTAAAGTTACCCAGATTAACTTCATTATTTTCATTTAGTCAATCCAAACAGTAAAGTGGACAGAATAACCCTAACCCTAACCCTTTTAGCAGGGAGATAACACAATTTCTATGCCAAGATAGAAACAACAATAAGTTTTCACAACTAATATTCAGCAATGAGATGGTCATGATCACCCATGGGCATCATGTAAGAAAACCAAAATACAAATACAAAGTAGAAAAGATAAACCATAGTCTTTTACAAATTTGGGTAAATAACCAAGAATTAAGAATAGCCTTGTCCATGCCTACAATATGAAGAGCCACAGTGAAGGTAGAGGTAATGAGGTAGGATAGTAATCAAAGGAAATATCGTGTTTCAGGGCCATTCTGCACCCATCAATTAAACCTCAAATGAAACCATTTGTTACATAAACAGACTGACATTTCTACAGATAATTACATCTTGATGCCATACAATATAATATGGTTTACGGCAAACAAAAGAGAAGTACTTAAATGTCTCAGAGAAACATTGTCTGAACCATAGACTGTATATAAAGAGGTCTGAACCCAGTTATCTTGCATGGCTTAAGCCTGGCCCCCAGCTTTACTGTGGGGAACCTTGGAGTTACATGAAAACAAGCCTCTGGGACAGCCTTCTTCCACCTACAAAATATGAAAATGAGAAACATCTCGTCTCAAAGAATGCTGAAAAAGTAGTCCATGCATTTGTTACCTGTCGACCGCTTGGGGAATTCTGTGAAAGAATAAAAATGTTGTGGCTTGTTCAGATGTGTTTTACTCACTGCAGAGTAGGGAGAGACATCACACAAGGCGGTACAATTCTTTCTAATGGACAACATTCAGAGTTTAGGTTTTTGTATCATCACTTAAATGGATAGTTCAACGCAAAAAGAAAATTCACTCATTATCTACTCATCTCTTTGCCGATGGAGGGGTCTCTGTGAAAATAAATGTGAATACAACTCCAGGAACTCCTGGACAGGCTAATTTATTATACAATTATGCTCCAATCATTCACTAAGTCATGTGATAAACACCTTCACCACCCCTGCTGATGTGGCATATCTGTATGCATTGGGGGTTCAAGTAAATTGAATTCACACTGTGATGTGAGAGCTTGTGAATGGTTTGTATTTATATAGCACCTTTCTAGTCTTGATGATCACTCAAAGCACTTTACAATACAGTTTGCAATTCACCCATTCACACACATATTCATACAGTTTTTTTTTCAATGAAGGGCAATTTGGGGTTCAGCATCTTGCCTAGGTATACTTGCTTGTGTGTCTTGTGTTGCAAGATCCTGCTTTGGCTGGAGCTGGGGGCCATCAGTGAAGTAGAGGTAGCTGGCCACTGCCTCATATAATAATAGCCATGCTCATCCTGCCATTCAGATGAGTTTTGATTTCTGTAGCATTAATTTGATATTGTTTTGGTCTGGAATTCAGTTCCTGTCAGCCTTATCAGTTGAATTTCTTTTTTGTTTTAGTTCTTTGAAAATTACTTTTTGTTAGAAAAATCTGATCCATCATGTGTCTTCCCTTATTTAGTGCCAGATGACTCTGATGCGCCAAACCAAGTTATAAATTGCCTGTGAAAATAAAACTGAAAATCTTGTAATGTTCAAGGACAAAAGATTATCGGCAAAGTTGGAGCAGCAAAACAAATCAAAAATAAAGAACCTGGGTGTTACTCAGGACTAGATTTTAATCCACACATAAACAATGTCACAAAGATTGCCTTTTATCATTTAAGAAACATTGCAAGAGTAAGACTGTACCTCACTTTGGAAACTGCCAAAAAGTTGATTCATGCTTTTATACTTTCTCGCCTGGACTACTGTAATGCACTATATTCAGGATTACCGAAAAAATCCATCGATCGCCTACAGTTTTTGCAAAATTCAGCAGCCATGGTTTTAATGAGAAATAGGAAAAGATTCCATATTACTCTTATTTTAGTGTCTTTACACTGGATTCTAGCATCACTGAGGATTGATTTTAAAATTATTTTGCTTGTTTTTAATTCTCTTAATGGTACAGCACCGTCATACATCTCTGACTGTTTATGGGAATATGTTACGAATCATTCCCTCAGGTCGTCTACAGCGGGCTTGCTCAATGTCCCCAAAACAAACTATAAAAGGTTTGGGGAAGCAGCTTTCTCTTGCTTCTCTTTCCTATGCTATGCTATCCAAAGGTTTGGAACAAACTCCCACCACACATCAGACATGCTTCTTCTGTTGATAGTTTTAAGAAACAACTCAAGACTTGTTGCTATGATAATACATTTTAGCTGCATTTTATGTATAAATACATTTATTATTATTATTGTTATGGTCTCAGCCAGCCAGGCCATAACAACATGTAATCAGGAAAGCTGTCTCAAAAGCCATCCTCCTGGGAAAGTAGATACAGTAAACACAAAGATCGATGTCATGAAGAAAAGCAGGAACTGGAAAGGTGCATAAAAATATCAAAAGAAATAGAGAAAACAACAACAATTTTCTTCTACAACTCCCAACATGCACTGAACTGTGCCTGTGGCCCCATATTTTTATCATATTACTTCATGTAACTAAAGTCCATTGTTTGTGCTTCCATCTATCTATCTCTCTCCCTCTCTCTCCAAATTTCACTACTAATACTACCACCATATTATGATTATGATGATGATGATAAACTGTTATTATTAATAATATAATTGCATCTCAATGTATCACTATTCATTATATTTATATTTTTATGACAACAACAGTCTCTCTCTGTCTCTCTCTTCTCTCCCCTCTTATCCACTCATCTCTCCTCTCCTCCATTATTCTCCTCTAGTCAAGGCAGATGGGCGCCCACACTGATTCCAGAAACTTGTTGTAGTCACTCACTCATAGTAAACTCACTTGAATACTATAATAATAATAATAATATTGATACTACTAATACACTTTATTCATATAGCACTTTAAAAAACGGAAGTGCTTTGACTGAAAAGCAAGCAAAGTAAATACAAACTTGAACAAATAAAAGCAGTAATATGACAATCAAATATTAATTTGGTCCAATTTTTAGTGAAAATGGCAGAGCAGATGTTTTGGTTGCAAACCTAACAATGCTCTACTTGGCTCTACTATTGCTCTACTACTTACTTGTATGCAAGTAGAGCTATATTTTATCCTGCACATTGAGGCCTCCATCATGAAATACAATGCACAACAAAAGACATAAAACAGTTTGTATTTTGTTACATGTGTCAAACATTACATACAGTACAAAATACTATGAATATATCTTAATATATACACATTTCACTTAATAGTAACATGCCATCGCCCAAAGATATCAGTAATCATATCTTCAGTTTTAGAGCATGCCATTACTTCTGACTATACGTGTTGGCAGCTCTGTGCAGTAAACACATTTCCCGTTAGTCTGCATGAAGGTGACTGTCATCTTATGCTCAGTGACCTGGAAGTAAGCCACGCCTCCTATTGTGTGATTGACAGGACTGGAGTAGAGCTGCCAGGACTGAGGAACACTGTCCTTGTGAGTGGTGTCAGGATTGCTGACCACCCCACTCCCACTGACTACATATGAGCTCCCATCATCCTCTCTGATGAACTGTTAAAAGTACAGAGACAGACAGCATTAAAGGCATCAATGTTGTGCTCAATTAGACCAAGATACAGCGACAAAATTCATTAAAGGTTCAGTGTGTAAGATTTAGGTGAAAGGGAGCAGAAAGTGAATACAAAGCAATCCTAGTGATGTTTTCACTAGTGTGTTTTATCTAAATTGTATGATTGTTGTTTTCTTAGAATGAGCCATCTATATTTAAATACTTTATATTTACATGGGGAGCAGGTCCTCTCTACAGAGGCCGCCATGTTTTTACAGTAGTAAAAACTGGACAAACTAAACGCCTCTTGAGTTTTTATGACAAGTGAAGGCTGCCACAGGTTCTCTTTCATGTTTGGAAGAGGAGGGTAAGATGAGGGGTATTCAGCTGCAACATGAAGCTGCACAGTATAAGTAGGAAGTATAATTCAGGAAAACTTTCTCATAAACCGTTCCTGGCAGAGGCCGTCCACAAAGAGCCCAGTTCTGCCGGAGGTTTCTTACACCTGGGAGTTTTTCCTCCCCGCTGTTGCTCATGCTTGCTCGGTGTGGAACAAGTTGGATTTTGTGTTTCTTCTTGGACTTGGACTTTTGTGCAGCACCCTTAGACAACTGCTTGTTGTGATACCGTGCTATATAAATTTGAAATATTCAATTACTCACAAATCTATCTCTCTATATATATTTATTCTTATTAATCAGCTGATTGTGGGCATTTTGAATGCCCATTCAGATATTGCCGCAATCTCATCCAGCCAGTCGTGCGGTTGTGATCAAATTTGAAATCCTTTCTCCTCTCTCCGGCAGTCAGCTGTCATTAGTGATCCGCTGTAACTCCCCTTCAACCCAATCTCCTCCGGTTTAATCCGAAGCCATGGTCCAGTCCAGCAGAGTCATTCATAATTATTTCTCCATCAACCCCTCTGATGCCAATGACATCACATAGGGGTCAAAATGCCAAAAGTCTTAATTGCATAGAAATAAAAAAAAATATTCAACTGTCAAGTTAAAGTCTCTCCTGATTTAACTGTTCTCATATCAACCACTTGTTTCCAATCTTACTTCATTGTAGGGCTTTATGCAGCACATTGATTCCCTCTTACACTGACACACACATATTGACAATCAACACATCTGTATGCTTAGACTGCAACACTCACATTGCACAGTAGATTCCGCTTGCTCCAACGTGTTTTACAGAGACACAGATGACTTCATAATGTTGAGGTAATTATAAAATTAAATATAAAACCATATCATACAAGTGGTAGATGAAGTTACCAGATATTCCATCACAGTGTATCATTCTATGGTATTGTTTCCATCTTTTCAATCCCCCCTCCCTTTCTGCTTCTGTTGTGCAGTGACTTTAGTTTTTTTACGGTCATTTTGTGCCATACAGACTTGCATAGTGAAGATAAGGCTTACAGTGTACCATTCTTAAGGCTGTCTTTACTCAGTAGCCATCACATTGTGCAATCATTTACTTCATTGAGATAAGTTGAAGCCAATTGTTGGACTGTAAGTTATACTACTGCAGGAAAAACAAATGCTCATCTTCCTGGAACAATATGTCAACACTGTGCTCATATAAAATAAATAAGATTTCATCTTTATGACTAATTATATTGACCAGTAATATCCGTTGAAACAAAGTATCATTTAACCCAATAACTATCTGGATGGTTTCTAATTTTTGGAAATGTATAAAACCTGTGACATGCCAGTCTTGGTGCCAGAAAATGATGCCAACTAGCTTTGAACTATCAACAAGTACAGTCTTTGTAGCACCCACTAGTGAATGCCACCTCCTGTACAGAGAGGGGCAATCTTGCACATGCTCTTCTCAAACACATTGTGAAAAGTGGGATATGAAAAAGAATAAATAACTGTCAAAGAGACAGACAGACAAATAACAACACACTGAGATACACTTCCTTGATGTGTATCATTTACACATGATATTTTTTATGATTGAGCGTGCACTCACTTACATACCTGCAGATTGTGGTCATGGCCAGACAAGTACACAGTGACGCTGTATTTCTTCAGCAGGGGCCTCAGTCTGTTGACCAGACAGGATGTTGGTCCGTGATGGCCGATGGACCAGACAGGATAATGACCAGCCACCACAACATAGGCTGATCTGACACATGTCATACATACTGGCACTTCAGTTAAAAGGCAACAACAGAACAAAATGTAACTGTATCACATCTTAGAGAACAACCACAGCTCTGTCTCATTTGCTTCTGTTTCTGTATGTTAATTGAAAGTGGCATGATGATGCAGAAATCGTTTGTATTTAGTGCCGTGCAAAAATATTATAATTAATAACATGCATAATACAATCATGCACATAGCAATGACTCCAAACATATAGCCTTATAAAGATTTATCAAGAACTATCTTCACAGATAAGAGAAACAAATAGGTCTTCACATCATCAAGTTATTTTTTGACAGCATGACGTAACAGAGGAATGTTTTTCGAGCAATGTTGCAGATCATCAAACACATTTTAATATAAGGTAAAGACAATGTGAGTATATCATTGGATTTATTGAAAGGAAAGAGTTAATCTAAATCCCCCATTAAAAGGTAATCCACCCCAAAACCTAAATACTGTTCTATTTGCAATAACTTAAAGTCTTTTACATCCCTGTGGAGGAATGTTTGAACCATTGCCATTGCAGGACTTTTTAAAATCCAGCACATAGGTTTTTGAGCATGAACTGTACATTCATGCTGTACTCTAAAGTCTTGCCACAGCATCATAACCGGGTTCAAGTTGAGAGCTAACATTTGGTGTTTGTCCTGATGCCTATGTAAGTACGTGCTCAGGACATTATGTGTTGCTCTACAAATTGTTTGGAGTGTCCAGGCAGTTGTTATTGACAGTTTGCTACTGCATGGCGTGAGTTTGGTTGCTTTGCAGCTTGTTTTTTCGAATTTAACTGTTGCTTGTGGGTATCGTTGTGTTATTGGGAAGTTGTGGTCTCCCTGTTGTTAAAAAAAATCCACTGTGTGTGTGTATGTGTGTGCAGAGGTGATAAAAGCACACACATTCTTTACTCAAGTAGAGGTACAGATACTTGTATTAAAAATAAAGAAGTTTAACCACTTTTTCGGCTTCTTTAACCAAGTAAAAGTATAAAAGTACAGGTTCTGAAATGTACTTTGACTTCTTTAACTGAACTACTCTTACTTCAAATAAAGTAAAGAACAATTCACTTAAACGGAGGGTTAAAGCAAAGATTTTTGAGCATGAAAAACTGTCCACAAGAAAATGAGTACAATGTATTGAATGAAGTATTTTCTTAAAAGGTCCAGTGTATAAGACTTAGGAGAAAGTGATCTATTGGCAAGAATTGAATATAAAATAATCCACCAGTGGGCAATCGTCAAAATTGTACAGATTGAACAGAATGGGCCCTGCTAGATTTAAATACTTTATATTTACATCAGGAGCGCGTCCAAACTGGACAAACTAAAGCTTTTGAGTTTTTATGTCAGCTGAAGTTCACCACAGGTTCTACTACCCACCTCTGAGAGTGTTTATGTACATATGATATTCATTAGCGATATTCACTGCCACTAGATGTCGCACTAGCAGCAGTATCTCAAACCATAGCAAATGTGGAGGTAATCCTGTAATTCTCCATTTACTTTATTTAAATCTCAATAGGTATATGTTTATATCAGTGATGTAAGTGTGGATATTTCAGTGGATAAGATGCATGGTGCTAAAAAGGGAACATTTTTATTAAGAGCACCTGCTGAAATGCAGAAATTAGACTTTTTTTCTTTTAAGTTTTTCTTTGCCCAAACAACACCTAGCATAATATTAGGAGATTCACTTGGGGGTTGGGGGTTTACAGATAGCAAGTGGCTGATCCCTTATTCAGTAGAACATGTACTTGTACAATGTAACTTGTACAATGCTCAATGATATAGATATCCATTCCAGATTTCTGCAACATACCTTGTAATTTTATCCATAATTAATTATGAAAATAAATCCAGTTTATGATTTGTGATATATGACAATTTGATTGTGACTGATCACAATTCAAGGTCAGCTTTAATTTGCCTCAATTCGAGATACCTTCAATTAAGTTTAAAGTGAGAATGTCATTGTGGAAATCCTGAACTTAAATAGTGACTAATGAAGCATTGTGTTAGTTCATGCAGGACACGGAGTCATGTGCTCAGCTACCGATAGGTTCATGGGTGCTCGTCAGTCACTCACCAATCACAGCCCATTCTCTCACCAAAGCGGTCCCTTTAAATACGACCTCATCCTCACTGATCCCTGCTCAGCTATAACACTTTTAGCACTGTAATGGAAATGTTACATTTGTGTATGTATAATTGCATGAGCAGACATGTACTGTATGTCGAGGACCAACAAATTGTTAATCTAAAAGTGCAACTTTAAGGTTTACGATGGTGGCTTAAGAGACTTGAGTTTTATGGCCTCGAGAAACCACAACTTTATGGTATCTCGTTGTATCTCTGATTGGGATCAAACAACTGGGATCTCACGGGGGGGGGGGGGTCATCCACAGAACATGTAAACAAAAGGACAGGATGTCTCCTCCACTGAGTGAAAATACAGAAGGGTAATATATACCTTTGCATGCTTAGTGGGAGGGGGCTGTGAGTTATAAGAACACAGATTCTCCTATGTTCTTTGCTCATTTGTGCATGTCAATCAGGTGACGTGTACTAATGAGTCCATCTGCAGATTCTGAATTAAAATTAGATAAAGAAGTGTTTGACATTTGCTTGTTTCACAGAAATTGCCACCACAGCTCAGAGTACAAACACGGTTGTGGTAAATCATCTTAACCAAAGTACCTTGCCTGCTACGCCCACTGGGGGGTTCTGCATATGTTCCCTGTTTTATCTTAGCACGCTGCTCGGCTAACCAGGGAACATCCAAAGAATGGAGCCTTCAGCGCCAATCATAACTGTGTCCCCATTTGCAACAAATGGGTAAATCATAACAAAGGGTTCCTGACTGAACTCGGAATTAAATGGTTAATATCTGAAACTATAATAGTTCAACTGAATTGTAGATATCTAATGTTATTTTAATGCTACCATTACCTGTCTTGACATGTACTGTAGATGCGTGAGAGAGTGTCTGAGCCAGGGACAGTAGACATCACTGAGGTTCCATCAATAAGGTGAGTATTGAAACACATATTTTACAATATACTGTGATGTAGATTCTCAGAAAGTTACAGAAATTTGTGGGGGAAAATTGTTTGCATATGCTATGAATGTCATGTTAATTTCTGACACTCAGTTCACATTTATAGAGTTGGCTTGTTTTGTCAAGAAATCATCCATGTAAAATAAAAGAACATGGAACAAATTATTTATCATGTATTGCTATATTTATTTCTTTACCATTTTCACATTCAGTATGGCCAGAGGCATTATGTTTTCAAGTTGTCCATCCATCTGTCTGTCCCATTCATGTGAATGCGATATCTCATGAACAACTACGTTATATTAGTCAAAGGTCAAAAGGTCAAGCTCACATAACTTTGCATTGTTTTGAATACAATTTATCAAGATTGTCCAAAGGAAATATCATTACATGTGGCACAAACATTCATTTGGACTCAATCAAGTTGTCAAAGATCAAATGGCAAGGTCACTAGCACCTCACAAAGCACACTTCTTGCCTTGTATATGCGATATATATCCAAAATGCCTTCAGGGAATTCTTTCATATTTGGCACAAACATTCACATGAATTTGGATTTCATTTTGGTAGCCAAATGTCACAGTGTTCTCACAAAGTATGTTAATATGTTTCCTTAAAATGATATATCAAGATCAGCCTATGGGAATGTCGTCAAACTTGGTAAAAATATTAACTTCAATTCAAAGATGAAGGATTTTATTCCCTTCGAAGTTAAAGGTCAGCGTAACGCCACTGTCAATGTGATATGTTAGGACTGTCAGAAGGGAAATGTCATTATATCTGGTAACTTGGACTGCTTGAGGGAATTTCTTATCAACGCTACATGAGTTGTCACTTGGATTTCAGCCCTCTAGCTGGTCAGGGGCCTAAACAGGGTTCGCAGCCTCTTGGTTCTGGAGATTTTTGGGAAAATTACGATCCCTTTCGGGGCCTTCCCAAGGGCCTAGGAGCCCCAAATTTGACCCACTGGTCATGAGGGGCTCTTTGAGCCTGCATTACTGATTTTCACCAAAACCGCAGAAGGTCCCAGGTGACCTTTGTGACCTTTGGTATCAATTAAGCCCATTTCTAAGGGCTCCATTTTCATAGCCGTACAGAGTACATATGGGTATGAGAGGGAAGAATGTTGATCGGGGGGCCTACGTGATCGCAAAGGTGTAACTTTCAAACAGTTTGAGGCTTATTTGGCTGAAATGAGGGGCCAGCATATACTAGGCATTGATAATGGGATTTACACTAACTTCTGATTCCCCTTTCATTATAGATTGCAATTTGACGGGCCTCCAGCAAATGCCAGAAAGCATGGAGAGGTTTGAAACAACAACAGGAGCCTTCTTTACAGAAAGCCCATCCACCTATTTCGGCCTGGTGTCCTCAGGCGCGAAAGAAAAAAAGTTGTAGCTGGTTGAATTAGGCAGTCAGACAGGTTCTGACACGTGTTGCTTTTGTGACACAAGGAATATTGTGCTTCACCAGCAAGTTAGCTGAAGTAGCAGAGTAACATTAAATTTCTCATATTCTAATACTTGAGCATATTCATGTTATGGTTATAATGTTTACTGTCAGTTGCAGCAGTTAGAGAACAGTATTTTTGTGTATTCTTGTGTTTTATTTTCAACAAGTTATTCTAACACCAGCAGCAGTAAGAGCAGGTGTAGTTACCAGAGGGATCCAGCAGAGGGAGCATGTAGCTTTTGAGGAACGTTAAGAGACACCTTGCTTACTCCCTTCAGTCATAATGCACATGATTTGAGAAAAGTTTGTGTCCATGTATTGTTCATTCAAATACTCCCTTTTTCAGGTATTAGTTCCTCATAGTAATGGTTAATATTTACCAGTGTGTTAGGTGAATGTGTATATGTGCTCAGGAAACTCAGCCCACAGTTAAAGGTTGGTAAGTGCATAATATGAAATGGAAAATATGTTCATGAAAGAAAAAAAAACATTATTTTTGAAAAGTCTACTGAATATATTGCAATAGTACTGTTCAATTAATTATTGTTATTATCATCCCAACACCTATTCAATTCAATTCAATTTTATTTGTATAGCGCCAAATCATAATATACATTATCTCAAGGAGCTCTGTGGATGATGGGAGTTTCCCCTGCAGTCTAGACCTATAGCAGCTAAGGGATGGTTCAGGACTCACCTGATCCAGCAAGGCTTTATCAAAAAGGAATGTTTTAAGTTTAACCGTAAATGCACAGAAGCTGTCTGCCTGGTAGCTGAATGCTCTACCTCCTGTTCTACTCTTACAGACTCTTGGAACCACAAGAGAGCCTGTGTTTTGGGAATGAAAACACCCACTGTAGATGCTTGAGAGAGAGTCTGAGCCAGGGACAGTAAATATGGTTGAGGTTCCATCAATAAGGTGAGTAATAAAAAATGTGATACCTTACAATATACTGTGATGTTAACTGTGTTCTGAGAATGTTTTTGAAATCTGTGGGGATTTATGTAGATAACATTTATTTGACAACTTGTACCATTTCTATTTGGGGGGGCAATTTCACGGCTATGCTCAGTATTAAATTCTAAATCCACATTAAAAAATGGAGGAGTAAAAAAATATGAAAAGATGAGGAGGGAGGTTGATTTTCATGTGATTTTTATTGTGTTGTAGACTGGTTTGTTTTAAATGTCCCCCCAGGCAACATGCGTAACTTGTAGTGACTACAGTATCAGTATAGTGCCTGGAAAAGATAATTTTGGATACATGCCTCGAGCTGCAACTGACAACTGACACAGAAAGTAATGCATGTAAGACATATTGTCATCATCCACAGGGTCTCCTCCTGTGTCCTTTCACCTCCCCTCTATAATGTGTATACTGATGACTGCCGCAGCTGGCATGACAACAGATTACTTTTCAAATTTGCTGATGACTCTGTGACAGTCAGTCTCCTCCATGCAGATGAGAACAACCATGGTCCCATTGTGGATTGTGAATCTGTATTGGTGTGACTGTGCATTTTTACTACTAAATGTGACAAAAACCAAGGACATAAATTTTAGGCATCAGTCCTCAAACTCTTAGAATACTATCATCAAGGGACATTAAGTTTAAAGTGAGAATGTCATCGTAGAAATCCTGAACTTGAATTGTGACTAATGAAGCATTGTGTTAGTTCATGCAGAACACAGAGTCATATGCTCAGCTACCGATAGGTTTATGGGTGCTCGTCAGTCACGAACCAATCACAGCCCATTCTCTCACCAAAGTGGTCTCTTTAAATACGACCTCATCCTCACTGATCCCTGCTCAGCTCGAACACTTTTAGCACTGTAATGGAAATGTTACATTTGTGTATGTATAATTGCATGAGCAAAGATATATGTGGAGGACTGACCAAATGGTTGACCAAATTGTTAATCGAAAAGGGCAACTTTAAGGTTTACGATGGTGGCTTACTGACTGACTCCCAGCAGACCTCAGTTTACACACTGTCTCCTTCCATTAGACAGACAATCCCCATTCCCGCAGCTTGTCAATATTATTCAAAGGTTTATTGTAAAGTTGTTTAATGTTGTCAATAGATATTTAAGGACCCGTGACTTGCCAATTCATTTACATGAAATACTAAGATGACCACATCCTCTCTTAGAGGATGCAGGCTTATGCTCCTGGTAAATATGCCATAAGTAACAAGTTTGCAAAACAGGAAGTGCTGGATGACGCCCAGCCTCACAGGCCTTTGTCTTTGACATTTCCTCAATAGAATAACAGAAGAAATTTGAATATCCTTTTATCTTTCAACAACATAAAAAGAGAGGATGGCACAGTGTTAAATAAACATCTGCCCCCAGCTGGTAAATTTAAAGAGAACAATTAATCCTGATGACTTTGTGAGAATTATGGTGTTAGGTATCGATCTTCACATTTTATCGGAGGTGATCATTTTTGTCAGTGAATAATTACTTAAGAAAGAGTAATTGTTTTCTTATTGTCTTGAACTCTCCCTCAGCTCTCTCTCTCTTTCCAATTCAAGTCCATCACTGTGGTGTAAAGGCAATTTCATTATTAACTGAACATAATAACAAATCCATGTTGCTGTTTAAACTCTGCAATAAATCTGCAGAAAGAGCATGGCCAGTGTAGTTCATTGTGAAACCTTTCACTGAACTTCTCATCTCGGGACAGTAGCTCAGGTTGTCACTGCATATTTAAGCATTACACTGTGTTACTCAGAGGTGGCAAAGGTACTCACATTCTTTACTAAAGTAGAAATACAGATACTTGAGTAAAAAAAGACTCTGGTAAAAGTAAAAGTACTGATACAACTCCTTAACTCAAGTACAGGCTCTGAAATGTTCTCAAGTATATGAGTAAAAAGTAAAAATGAATTTTTAACTTCAATGATACACAATGCTTTTTCTAGGATATAGGATAGTTTTCCTCTTTTGGTATCAACCTACACAGAACTGGTACTGAGAAAAAAAATCACTGGACACACATCTAGTTTTGCTGCCAAATTTCAGACAGAATAATAAAGACTACAGGGAATAAATGGATGTGGAATGTGTTCGGGTTGATTAAGTCCCTGCCCTTTGTACACACCACCTGTCACTACCATAGATTGGATGGTTTAGTGAGGTCCTCTCTGTGTTGATGTGTTTTCTTATGTCGTGTTGTCATCCGTGGAGGTTGAAACAAGTAACGAGCCAGTTTTGAGAATTTAAGGAGTAGATACCTGAAAAATCTACTTAAGTACAGTAATGAAATATTTGTACTTTGTTACTTCCCACCTCTGGTTTTACTCATTTGATAAACTGATAGATGGATGAGACATTGGCTGTGAAAGGATATTCACTCTAAAGACCATTTGGAGAAACTTTCTAAAGCATTATTCAGATTCAGAAAATAAAAGTAGTCTGCAATTGGTTGATTATAGTAACAGGGACTTAAGGGATGTAAAGTGTCCCAGAAAGAGTTGTTGTTGGATTTGTCTGTACTGTATATTGAGATAAATACCTCTATTGTGTTGGGGGGGGAAGCAGAACCCTCAGAACCCAAACACACTTTGGCCCAATGGGCTGCAGTTGAAAAGGACTGCTGAAGATTATACACTGAAAATAAAAGGAAAATAAATCTCAGGTGGATCCAACAGTGTTTGACACCCAGATATACTGTATGGCTGCACCTCCCCCTTACCACTTTTTACACTTTGCACTTTTCCGTGTTGCATCTTCATTATAGCCCCTTGATAACATACCTCAAAATTTGAATAGAAGAAGAAAAAGAAGAATTACTTTTATTGTCATGAATACACTCTGTCACACTGTGAATTTCATTTTATTTTCATTTTATTTTATTTATCCATTTATTTTTTCTTATACAACTTATAGGTCCATTGTCTGTTTGACTTGTTGTTGTTTGTTTGCACTATTTGTTGTTTGTTATAAGTTGTGTGTTATATATTACTTGCACATTTGGAGTATGGGGAAACGCAATTTGAATCCTCTGTGACCTGTTGCATTGTTTGGTTGACAATAAAGTTCACTGAGACTAAGACTAAAGAAGCAATGGACCACAGAGCCAAGTGAATGCTTGATTGCTGCACTGAAGTCAGTACTATAAAGGTAAGATTTTTTGGGGGGAGAAATTGAAATAGAATTACATAATTCACCAGGGTCTGGGAGCATTAAGCTTTTCTCTGGTATTTAAATTTAATCTCACCCATCAACACAGATCACTAAACTCTGCTGTTGTTGCTTTTCTTGACATGTGTGCGTGTGCAGGTATGTGTGCATGTGTTCCTGAAGCTTTATCCTGTGTAAACAGTTGGTGGACTCATTTAGTCATTTGGATTCAGTCCTTCCCTTCGGAGTGTTCCTTGGTATTCAAGCCACGGTGAAGTGTAATACAGCCAGGCCCCTCACTGCCAGGGGTGGGGGGGCTTGTCGGACTAGAAGGATAATGGGGCAGGGGGAGGAGCTCTGGCAAAGTGCCACATGTGCCAACTCCATGGGAAGAAAAACTGCCGTCTACATTAAACAACCACTGTCTCTGCTTTGAAATTTGCTACAAATCATTGACAGTCCTTCCTAATCATCTCACAAAGCTATAGTGTTGTACATGCATTCCAACCTTCCTGCTGCTAGTTTCACTTGATTTAATCTGCATGTGAAACTGAATTTGCAGAGATTTTATTACAGTTACATTGTTGAACAGGTTACCGTGTGTGGTGAAGTAATGTAGTAGTAAGACTGATTTGAAAAGGCTGGCCACCCTGTACATATGAGAGCAAAGACAAACAACAGAGGGCTTCCCTTTCAGTAACGTGGAATATTAACTGTGGTTAACACAGTATAAACCTCTCTATTAACATACCACAGTCCAAACTCACTCTCAGTGTCTCTGTATGTCTGGAAGCATAACTCTAAACCACTCAGTCTATGAATAGACCTCCAGATCACCCACTTGAGCTCTTAGTGGAAGTCCTGACTAATGTCCTCTGCAGAGACATGATGATGCCATCGACCTGGTCAGAGCTTGTAAGCTTCTAGAATATTTAGGTTCTCTCACGCTGTAGTAAGGGTTGTATGGTCAACATACCATCGGGAAGCATGTCATCCATTCCATTCCCACTATGACGACACTGAACCTACTATACCTCTCGGTTTGAGTCACATTACCAACATCTTTGTGTCTGTTGAACATTGACCAACCAAATTAAAATTTTTATAAATCTGTCATGAAACATATTCACCACCTGTTACATCTTTTTAAAACTTCTTGTGGTAATTAAAATAATAAGCAAATATATGAATATTGAGCCAAATGAAAAACTCATTTTGAGATAAATAAGTCTAATGAATTATTTTGCATACAATAAATACTGGGGGGAAACTATTGTGTTGTTTATCACAAACCACCTTTTTTAAAAAAAAACCTGGATTTGTTTTTTTAAACAGTGGAATATAATAGCATCTGATATGTTCCTGGTCGAACTCAAGTGTAATAGTTTCGTCAACTTGGAAAATACATATGATTGAATTATTAACACTTGGAAACTTAATTCAATCACAAGATTGAATCATGTTATTGAACATTACACCGCAACAGTGTCACTAAAAATAACAAGTCAACCATTACAAGGTTGCAATATGTAAGTTTTTGCATGTGCCTGATTATTTGATCTCTTTTTTCTGTGAGGGTTGTAGAGCAGCGTGGAATGAATGTTGAACTGTTGAATACTGAAGAAGAGTTCAGGTGTTGGTAGCAGAAATATTCACAGAAACCACTGCGACTCAGGTGGACTATTGTTTAACGTTGGCCTATAAACTGTCTCTCACCTTCACAGAACAAGAAAACTTGTTATATCAGGCCTTTTGTATTGAGGTAATAGAAGCCCTTAATTTGGAGCATGCATTGTAATTTGAGGACTTTGTTGCAACAATGGTTTTTCTGAAATCAGCCTCAGTTACTTACTTGGAATTTGTTACAGATGTTCCATGTTTCTTTCTTTCACTTGATTTCAAAGAATCTGCCAGGTGAAGTGAGAGAATGAATGAATGAATAGAGCTGATTTCATAGCTGTGATTGGTTGGTGTCCAATAATTATATGCTGACTGACTGTAATGGAAATTTTACATTTGTGAATGTGTAATTGCATGAGCAGACATGTATGTGGATGACTGACCAAATGGTTCACCAAATTGTTTATCTGAAAGGGCAACCTTAAGGTTTACGATGGTGGCTTAAGAGACTTGAGTTGTATGGCCCCGAGAAACCAAAACTTTATGGTGTCTCATGGTATCTCTGATTGGGATCTCACACCTGGGGTCTCACA
Organism: Paralichthys olivaceus; assembly: GCF_024713975.1. Classification (NCBI taxonomy): domain Eukaryota; kingdom Metazoa; phylum Chordata; class Actinopteri; order Pleuronectiformes; family Paralichthyidae; genus Paralichthys; species Paralichthys olivaceus. The sequence goes on from NC_091104.1 coordinate 2,736,086, forward strand.
GGGGGGTCATCCACAGAACATGTAAACAAATGGACAGGACGTCTCCTCCACTGAGTGAAACTACAGGAGGGTAATAAATACCTTTGAATGCTTAGTGGGAGGGGGCAGAGAGTTATAAGAACACAGATTCTCCTATGTTCTTTGCTCATTTGTGCATGTCATTCAGGTGATGTGTACTGATGAGTCCATCTGCAGATGCTGAATTAAACTTTCAGAAAGAAGTGTTTGACTTTGTGCTTGTTTCACAGAAATTGCCACCACACTGACCAAAACGTCGAAATAATAATAACAATAACAACAACAATAATAATAATAATAACAATAATATGAATAACAATAATAACTAATAATACATCAGTAAGGTTGATTGCGTGGCGGATGACCTCAGCAGGACAGCATGCTGTATAGTAATTTGCAATACTGTGGCTGTGTCAGTCTGGTGACGCCACGGCCGGACGCTCCATATTTGGCTATGCCCCGCTTGTTGCTAAAACCACTGGTTTCCAGCAAGAGAGTCAGACGATCGACAGACTGCACAGGGTACTCGCTCAGTAGCAGCACAGACACAGAACAGAACCTTTAGGAATACATCAGAGGAGATGATGTCAGTCACAGCAGCTCTCGTCTCTACACTCTTCTTTCTCTCCACACGCTCCGCCTCAGGTGAGTCCACGCTGCTCGCCCTTCATTCCACGCGTTCTCTCAAATGACCTTAAAGTCAAATTGTAGTAGCGCGACATATGATATGTACATACAATATCAAATACTATGATTCTCTGTGTGGAGCAGTTTGTTTTGTAGTATTGTGAGTGTGAAAATGTAAATGTATAGCAAATGTAAAGTTGGATTCACATGAACAGATCTACATGAACAGGTCACTGGAGGAGCAGCATACAGTCATTCGTTTAGTGTTTATGTTTAGATTTCCGGCACACATAGAAATACTCTTTACATGTCTTATAGAGTTTTCAGTACAAGTCACTACACACTTTGCAGGATTAATATTTGAAAAAAAATGTTTGAACACCAGTGGACACTCGTGCTTAATAGGCTGTAAATCACATTTAAGAATTTAAGATTACCTGTAACAATTTAATGTTGAGGCATTTGTTAGTACCTAAAACATTATGTAACATGAGGGGGGGGGGGGGGGGGGGGGACTGCTGTTTCTTCTCAGTATTTGCTCATACTGCGAAGAAACAGCAATGACTTACCACACTGTATATAGCTGTTGTTAATAAGAAATGACTGAATGACTGATCTGACTCAGGTAAGGTAAGGTAACAGACTGCTGATATAAAAACAGCCCTTCTCTTATGTTCTTTGGGCGCCACACTTTCTACTGCTGCTTTGTAATCATAAAAACCACACATTTGTGGTTGTGACAGAACAGTCAGTCCAATAAAATATAGGACCAAGGATATTTTACACTGACAATCGCAATGTGCTCTATTCACAACATTATCTTATCTCACTGACAAAGTGCTGTATCTGAACTTGTGGCTTTTTTAATTATTTCTGGTCCACAGTGCCTCATCTGTGCAAAGCTTTTTTCTCTCTAATGAATGTGTGTAGTCCTACATATTGTGACGGGCCTCAATTAAGGTGTTAAGTGTTTATTACTTAAAAGTGTAGTTTAGTGTTAAATAGTGTTCAGTGTGTAGAATTTTGTGATATCTAGTGTTGAAATTGCATTTTGCAACTGATTACCCCTCACCTCACGCTCTCCTTCCAAACATGAAAAAGAAACTGAAGCAGCCTTTAATTGTCATGAAAACTCAAAAGGTGTTTAGTTTGTTCAGTCTGGACTAATGTAAAAAACATAGTGGCCTCTGTAGAGAGGGTCCCCTCGAAGTATTTAAATTTAAAGGGCCTTTTCTGGGGTAAGGAAACTACAATTCATACAATTTAGATGAAATAAACTAGTGAAAACATTATGAGAATTATTCTACATTAAATAATAGTTCCCTTTCACTTAAATCTTACACACTGGGCCTTTAATAGTTTAAAACTTATGGCACTAAGGCCCTATCACTGTGTGACAGTCCCCTGTACAGCTCACCTATGGAAATTACTTGTATAAGTTAATAAAGTATATAAAACACCTTTGGTGTATTGTTTTCTTTCATAATGACAGGAGTCAACATTTGTGTGTCACTATAACCTTCATTTAAATCATGTTAGTATAGTATCTTACACAAATTGTCTAATTTTCCAGGCTCCTATCCCCAAGCACAAAATTGGAAATCAACCAACTTTAAAACCATTTTGTCCTGGGAACCAAAACCATCAGCCACTTACAGCTACACTGTGGAGTACTCTACGTAAGTACCTGCATCCGAACCCTCACCCTTTAACTCTTTCAACAAATGGCATTTAATTCCCAGAAACATTCATCTTGTCAGTGTGTCCACGGAAAGCAAATGCCCTCACACTTTCCCGCTATGTGACCTTGCAGGAATGAGTCTTTCCATTATTGATTCAGTAAAAGCTTTTACTGGAATGTATATTTTAGGCCAGAGCTCTTTAAATAGTAAGATAACTAAAAGACAATTGACCTTTGTGATTCAATAAGAGAAAAATGAAAGAGGCAAGAGCAATGTCAACAATCAAATAAAATTAACAAATGCCAACAGCTGCAAACAGCTCTTTCAGCTCATTGTTCCACAGTATATTCACATCAATGTTATTTTGCACAGATAATAAATTATTTATTTCTGACTGTATGCGTTATAAATGATACCCAGACTAGACAGACTTAAGACCTAATTTATTGCTCATCTGGTGTCTATTATAGACTAAATAAGACTATTTTCATCCATCATTCATGTCCATATGAAACTTGTCAAATTTTACAGGGTTTCAGGGAACAATCAGAGGACTCCTCACTGTATCCAGACCACAGAAACAGTGTGTGATCTGTCCAGCTCTCTGACTGACCTGAACGCCTACTACACAGCTGACGTCCTGTCCGAAACCCCGAGGGGGCCACCACTGACCTCATTGAGTCCCCTCACACCAGCACACCACGGTTCTGCCCCTACAAAGACAGTACGTTCTTCTGCTACACTCGTGAAGACTTTTTTCTAATTGACAAAACGTGTTGGAAATAACAGCTGTTAAATTGTCCCAGAGCCTGTCAGTGCTCCGGTCCTTCCCAATGACCTCTTGTTGCAGCGCAGCTCTGTCTTTCTCAAGCTGCTTTCTGACATGCACCGAACTCAGCAGTTCCTCAGTATATTTGCCAGAGGAGGTGCATGTGTGAATGCAAATGTCCAAGTGAGACGCTCCCCAGTTTTTGCAGACTTTCTCCTCCTGGCCTCCTAGTATAATGTCCGTAGAATTTCAGGAGAATTCTACGGAAGTGTATTGCATTCACTTGAAAAAAAAAAAAAACAGTTTTTTTCTGAGTAATTTATTTTTTGGTTTGTTTTTGAATATTTTTTTTCTGTTTTTTCTGACAATTTTTTTTTTCTGTTTTTCCGCAGTAATTCTTATCTGTTTTTCGGAGTAGTTTTTTTTTCTGAATTTCTGAATTATCGAGATACTTCGAACCTCCCTCGGAACCTCCAACCTGCAAGTGACTCCCATGGACCTATGGTGACTCCTGCCCGCACATACATGCCCCATCTCAGCAGATCTGAATGGGCTTTCCTTCTGAGCAACCGCAAAGTCCTCAGGTGCCTGCGTAGATTCGACAAACTAATGATAATACCATCTATATGACTTAAAGACAGGACTATCTCCCAGTGTCTTAAACCCAGATCAAAGTAAAACTTGATTAAACTAAACAAGCAGGTCATGTTTGTTTCCATTACATCTAGCTCTCAATAAAGGAATGAAAGCGTCTATTGTTTCAAATGCTCTCTAAACGCAGAAAAAAAAAAATAGTCCGAAAAAACAGAAGAAAAATTACTCCAAAAAATAGGGAAAAAAAAAGTGAGAAAAACTGAAAAAAATATTGATTTAGACATGCATTGTAAACAGAGTTTGTTTTTTTTTCAAGTGAATGCAATACGCTTCCATTCAATGTGAAAGCACTGTGAGAGAGAGTGTTTGTGTGTGTGTTGCTGTTGTGAACATGTCTGTGCAGAGAACCTCCTGTTGTGTTGTGCATGTTTGAAAGTCAGACTATGGGTAAACTCTGTAGCCAATATTGCTCACTTTACCTGTCATATCTAAAAATGGCTTCAGCGTTGTCAATGCTCACAATTTTTTGGCCTCTAACATAATTAAAATGGTAACTTCCATGAGAGATACAGTGGTGTACATGCACAGGTGACAGTCTCCCTCCCTTCTCCATAGCTGAGATAGGCAAACCTGACTTCAAGCTGGAGGTGATTGAAAGCCAAAAGAAAACCACCCTGTATGTGACTGACCACTCACCGCCCTGTTTAAAGATGGCCACCAGCTGAACATCAGGGACATCTTTGCTGACCAGCTGCACTATAAAGTCACCTATCGGAAAAAACAAAAGCACTGGAAAGGTGAGTAAAAGGAGACATCACGATATCGGTCTCAAAACAGGCATACATTTTTACTCATTACATACTGCATGTTTTCCATTCTGGTGTTTTCTGCAGAAAGCCCACATCTCTAAGACCAATTTAATAGAAACTGACTGATCTGGACTTGCCTGTATGCCAGATGCGTCAGTGGAGAGCAACACACACAGCAGTAGTCTAGTCCTGACACTGAAGTTTTGGTGGCATTTACTTTTCATTGGTATTCTGTGTGAACTTACACACCAAATAAGACATTGTGAAGTATTTTTGCTCAAAACCAAGCATGCAGTTAAAATCTCTAAAGCTTCTGATGTCAACAGTGTTATTTTCTACATGAATAGACTGGAGCATCTAAATGGAATTGAAATGAAAGTTGTGCGAAAGGATGG